>NC_090292.1:20845246-21145246 GCF_037392515.1 Haliotis asinina | reverse complement strand
AAACATTACCTTGAACATTGTTTCACATATACCACACGGAGCTAGCTTCGTGTGTCAGTATAGTTTTAGAAAACCATTCCTTTTAAGATTGTTTCACATATACCAAACCGAGCTAGCTTCGTGTGTGAGAATGGTTTGAAATAAACATTACTTTAAACATTATTTCACATATACCACACCAAGTTGGCATCACATGTGAGAACAGATTGAGATAAAGACTGCTCAGATCATTATTTCATTTACATCACACCGAGTTAACTGCATTTGTGAAATATGTCCGTAGTGATGCCCGAAACGACACTCACAAAGTTGGGTATGGTGCTGATATGGACAGTAACATTGTCGTGGTCAACTAGGATTCAAACGTCCGCTTACGAGCTTCTGTGTACCCACGGGACAATTCAACATGGTTGGCTGGTTTACATTTTAACGCCGCACTCAGCAATATTCCAGCTATATGGCGGCGGTCTGGAAATAGTCCAGTCTGGACCAAACAATCCAGTGATAAACTACATGAGCATCAATTTACGCAATTGGGTGAGTGAGTGAGTTTAGTTTTACGCCGCATTCAGCAATATTCCAGCTATATGGCGGCGGTCTGTACATAATCGAGTCTGGATCAGACAATCCAGTGATAAACAACATGAGCATCGATTTACGCAATTGGGTGGGTGAGTGAATGAGTGAGTTTAGTTTTACGCTGCATTCAGCAGAATTCCAGCTATATGGCAGCGGTCTGAAAATAATCGAGTCTGGACCAGACAATCAAGTGATAAACTACATGAGCATCGATTTACGCAATTGGGTGAGTGAGTGAGTGAGTTCAGTTTTACGCCGCATTCAGCAATATTCCAGGTATATGGCAGCGGTCTGTACATAATCGAGTCTGGATCAGACAATCCAGTGATAAACAACATGAGCATCGATTTACGCAATTGGGTGGGTGAGTGAATGAGTGAGTTTAGTTTTACGCTGCATTCAGCAGAATTCCAGCTATATGGCAGCGGTCTGAAAATAATCGAGTCTGGACCAGACAATCCAGTGATAAACAACATGAGCATCGATTTACACAATTGGGTGAGTGAGTGAGTTCAGTTTTACGCCGCATTCAGCAATATTCCAGCTATATGGCAGCGGTCTGTACATAATCGAGTCTGGACCAAACAATCCAGTGATAAACAACATGAGCATCGATTTACACAATTGGGTGGGTGAGTGAGTGAGTGAGTTTAGCTTTACCCTGCATTCAGCAATATTCCAGCTATAGGGCAGCAATCTGTACATAATCGAGTCTGGACCAGACAATCCAGTAATAAACAACATGAGCATCGATTTACGCAATTGGGTGGGTGAGTCAGTGAGTGAGTTTAGTTTTACGCTGCATTCAGCAATATTCCAGCTATATGGCAGCGGTCTGGAAATAATCGAGTCTGGACCAGACAATCCAGTGATAAACAACATGAGCATCGATTTACGCAATTGGGTGAGTGAGTGAGTTTAGTTTTACGCCGCATTCAGCAATATTCCAGCTATATGGCGGCGGTCTGGAAATAATCGAGTCTCGATCAGACAATACAATGATCAACAACATGAGCATCGATTTTTACACAATTACAACATAGGTCAACGCTTGACCTTTCGATCCCTTTATGCCTTCGATGAATTTCATGTGAAGTAGTTTTCTATGTGATGCAGTCTGCTTTTCATTCAAACAAATACAATGAGAAGGCAGTGAAAGGAATCCAGTGGTACTCATGAAAATGATCTTTTCATAGTTGGTCGTTAAGCCTTTCACAGGCCGATGTCTACAGACCGGTGTCTTCAGACAGTCAGTGTCTCCTCACCACGTTACGAGTGGGATCAGTTCGGCAGTTTGACCCTGTGATATTTAGCGAGTGTGACAACCAGATCACTGGGTACATAAATAAGACCCATTGTGATAATCAAACCGATCAAGCTGGCTGCATTCACTATACTAACCTATTGGCTCGTAGACTCGCTCGCTACGAAAGGATTACTAAATGCGAGCCTAAGTGACAGCAATTCACTTCATGCTGCCGATATGAGATCAAGCGCTATGGCTTTTGTTAATAATGTAAATATGTTAAACAGAACTGTTGAGAAAGTGGAATTCCATCTTTGGTATTTTGAGTGGGTTTATCAATAGAAACAAATATGTGCGGTGCTGTTAATCTTCCCGTGCCCCCAGGGATTTTGAGAGGTGTTTTTCTAATACCTTTGCGTGCCGAAAAGGGCGAATATATGGCTCAGACAACCTTGACAGCGTGTCATTGCACCCTGGACACAATCCGGCGTCACATACGTTTTGTGTATGCCTATGTGTCTACGTCAATATCAAAGTAACACAACAAGAAAGCAAAGGCACCCTCACACCTGTTTTTCTCTGTCAATTTGAACTTTTGACATACATTATAAGTACGAACTCATAGTTTCTAATATACTATTGCTTAATCTGAGAACACGTATTATTATTTTTTATAAGTGCAAGTACTTCTATTTAAAAGTGAGAAGGAACCGCGGAGGGTTTGGTTTTTTTTGTTTGTTTGTTTTTTATTCTGCAATGGATGCTGGGGCCACGTATGTATAATACTACTAATTATATTCTTAGAACAGGCAAGTCTAAATGAGTGGACAGTCTACAGATCCCAGCCTGTTATTTATTATTATCTTAGAGATTTAGCCTTGCGGGAAGGGGTGGGCAGTATAAGAAATAATGCAGACTGCGGGACTCGGTTACTGATGATGACGACGTCAACGACGCCGTCAACAGCCATACAGACTTAACCGAGTACAGCTACGTGATCAGACCGTCACTTAGCGAGGCCCTTACATTGTTCTGGTAGTGAACGGTTTTGAAGTGCTCAAACACAGCCTTGTGTTATTGCCGCGTGCAGTGTCAGGTCATTAGTTGTATGTAAAGGAAACTGTTGTGTGTTTACCATGTTTACTGTGTGTAAATGTGTGTCTGGGTTACCGCTTAGAGTCATTTGGACTTGATCAGTGAATGTGTTGAGTTTTACGCCATTTTTTAAAGTATTTTAGCAATATCACTGAGGACACCAGAAATTGGCTTCACACACTGAACCCGTGGGGTATCGAGCCCAGGTCTTCGGTGCGACATGCAAACGCTATATCTGCTCGACTAGAGAACCGCGCTAGTCATTTTGGACCGGTATATGTCGGACTATCACGAAATTTGTCTAATAATAATTACGTTCATTAATTCTTTCAGCAATACAATTTGGGAAAAAAGAAAGTTTATTTTTTTCGAAATTGATTTTATGCACGGCGTATATAGATGCATGCACGGTTACAGCAATACTAACATAGATAGATACATATAGAGAGAGACAGAGAGGCAGACAGACAGGCAGGCAGAGACAGATTAGATGGATGGGCCGACAGACAGACACGCATGCAGGCAGACAGATATGTCTGCAAATGTGTGTAGAGTCATACGTACAACTGATGTGTGGATTTATATGCCTACAGGTATGACTGACGAATACTCCAGGACTGCTTACCCTGTAAAACCATGTGTTTTATATGTAAGTCTAACACATGTACAACTTGAACTCACCTCAATGTTCGCAATGGTCCACCATGTCGGGCACTGGAGTTGTAACAGTGCTGACCGCGAGTATCCTAGGGGCCTCAATACAAATGCCGTTATTTCTTTAGCTGGTGGATCTTTACAAAGCACAGTCTGCCTGCCGTTGTCCGTCGAATACCGATTCACGTTGGAACACAGCTCTGCATGAATAGAAATCACACATTTGTAGTTTCACGTGTACACTTTAGTCATGTGCCAAGGTTCTACACTGAGTACATACATGTGCGTTCATGTTTGAAGGAAGATAGTTTGTATGACTAGGCGTTGCTTTTTGAAAGAAGGCACGTCTGTTTTGCAGAACGCCTCTGCTTGGTTTGAGGCCTAGGTAGTCTGTATTACAAGAGCGTCTGTTTGAAGGAAGGTAGTCTGTATTACACGTCTGTGTTTTTGGAATAGGGACTGTCCTCAGTTTCACACCGATGTTCGGCCGAGCTGTTGTTTATTGGAGGTGCTATTAAAAGAATTTCAGGATTGTCTCACATAATCAAGTACAACGGTACTCTTTTACAAACCCGTGAAAGTCCCGAGTAGAATAGGCCTTCAGCAACCCATGCCTGCCACAAAACGCGGCTATGGTTGATGCTATGTAGGAGACGACTAACGGGATCGGGTGGTCAGACTCGCTGACTTCGTTGACACATGTCATCGGTTGGCACTTGCGCAGATCGATGCTCATGCTGTTGATCACTGGTCCATACTCTATTATTTACAGACCGTAAACCTAAACTCCCTCACTAAAGTTACAACGAAGCCACAGGCAATACTGATTATAATCGTATTTTGTTACGCTGGTACTTTGGTCGAAAAATAATTTGAACAAAGAGATCGCGTTAGCGTGTTTCTGTAAGTAATTTAAAACATATGTATCGATAATCATTGAACGCTGACTGCAATTTTAAGACGACATGTGTAACCTGTTGGTCGGAGACGTTTGCAACGGCTGTGTGCGACGTACTTATTGGTCGTACTCTTGACCCCAATCGTACTCTTGACCCCTTGACCAGCCCATGCGACTAGAAGGCGACTATGCTTGTCGTAAGAGGCGACTAACGGGATCGGGTGGTCAGGCTCCATGACTTGGTTGACACATGTCATCTGTTCCCAATCACGCAGATCGATGCTCATGTTGTCGATCACTGGAATGTCTGGTCCAGACTAGCTGGAATACTGGTAAAACTAAACTCACTCTCTCACTCTAATGACCCCAATGACCCGTTTCTTGCCTGTCATTTACATGTTTGCCGGGCCCTGTCTCCATTTATGACAATGTAATAACAATATGTACCCATGTTCAAAAGCCCTAAACATTTTTACTCTTTTTACCCCAAACTACCTATGAAACGCTAGAATAATGTTAACAGTCATAATTTATCCCACCGGGTACTCATTTACTGCTAGGCAAACAGATGTAATTTTGACGAAACTCACTTGGTTGGAACACAGATGTCACGAGTGCTTCGCTTCTGTCTGAACTGATGTCACAGAAACGTAGTCAAACTATCAACTCGCAGTCACCCGTTCAAGGAATCCACGTGGCCAGCGTTGCTTTTCGTCAGCTGAATTGTGTTATACACCACCATACTGCTCACAACTTCTAAACACAACGTATATATTGCTAGGTGCGGCATAATAGAACTGTGAATCACCAATGCTAAGCGTGGACAGCCTCTCTGAAGCTATGAATAAAGATGGGTGTCTCAAATACTTCTCAAATACCAAAGCTGAGGACATTAACCCAAGTGAATTCCGTTGGAACAGTGCGGATTATGGAATTAGCAGTAGACGTTCCTAACAAAAATCACCACAGATTAGCAACAGATTATTGTGAGTCCGGTGTAGGAGGATCAGGTCACTCCCTAGGATGAGTCACTCCCTTCAGGATCATAACCCTCTCCCATTTCACGAATAAACTCTCTCCAGGATAAGGTGCAACTGCAAACTACAACATTGAAAATGGAGGAAGAGTGAGTGAGTGAGTGAGTGAGTGAGTTGGTGGGTCGGTGAGTGAGTGAGTGAGTGACTTAATATTTAACGTCACATCGGCAATATTTCAACCATATCGTGACGAAAACATGTTTGATATTGAAATGAAATATGTATATGTTATGAAAACCTGTCGTGAAAGGACATTAAAACAACTAGAATGGCACAGCTACAATTAAAGTAGTGTGGAAAGTGAAAACTAATATCACTGTTTGGACAGTACAATATATGCATCACCAACAACTGACGGTAGATCGCCATACTCGGGAACACGGGAGTTCATTAAGCAATAGATTGTTGTGAGTGTGGTGTGGGATCACGTTCCCCCAATTTTACGAATAAACACTCCACGTGATAAAATGTAACTATAAGATTGAAAACTAAGGAGCAACATGACAAAGAATACATGTACAGAAGAAGCATATGTCAAACGTCAAAATTCATTTTATCTTATATTTTTGTCCAAAAATATTTGCTGATGCAGCAATATTCAAATCATACAAACCAAAGTAGTTTACACGAAGACAAAAATATAAAAACAATCGACCACTACAAAAATGACTTGGTTTCCAGAAACCTGGAAACCATCCGTAATGTGGGTAATTGCGGAATCCAGTTGGTTTCCATTCCCTGAAACTCACTAACTGAGTTTCCAACTAGATTCCATTTTGGAATCTGTGATTTTGGTATTTCTGTAAATGGAAACCAAAATGAAACTAAGTTTGGGGGTTTCTTGTTGGTTTCCGTATCTGGAATTTGCGATTCTCAGATCTCACTAAATGGAAACGACGTCATGAGGTATGAGTTGTAGGATCAGGTCTGTCCCTGGGCAGAGTCACGCTGGGGTATATTTAGTGGTAGGAGTGGTTTAATCCTGTCTTATCAGATTAATAAAGATTAACAAATCCTCTGTACAGGCTGGCTGTCGTAAGTAACAAGTTTTGACATCTATCAGGAACGATATCGTACTTCTGTATAGATTCACTGAAGCGTTCGATCGACTTTGACAAATGTCTCAGTTGAATGATAAAAGAAGATTTGAATGAAGACGCGAACATACAAATACGCATGTACATTCATGCATACCTTTAGCGATTGACATTCTGTTGTGTACCCTGAAGGTGTTCGGAGTGGATATGTGAAAGCACACCTGTTTAGCAGAGGATTTGTGAGGCAAAGTGCAGAGTGCTTGGCGTCGGTTTAAAGAACATTGCATTTGGATAGCAACATGTTGATTGTACTGGCTCTGACTAATGTCGATTTCATAGCGGTAATGTACATGCTTGTAACTACATGTATACAGACACATGTATACAACTCAGACACTGTTTGCTGACCCGGACTTGTATCGCTAAATGACGAAGGAAGGGTGATGGCCAAGGTGAAGGACGTGGGCAGGGGATGGAACTGTTGACCTTCCGCTAAGTCAGCTGACAATCTGTCTAGTGTGCCACTGTTATAGAGGCTGAAAATGACAGTGTGGAAACGGACATCTGCGGTGAATACTCTGACTTATTAGGTCAAGGACTTTACACTATCCCACGATACGATACGATACATATCGCCATAATTTACATGCGAGACGATACGATACACACACTTTGAAAGAATGACACAGTTTTGAGATTTAAATTATTTATTTCAAGGTATTTGTGTATAACAGTAACAATATGTTAATAAACAAGCAATTAATTCATCCCACTTGCGTATTTGTCTCTAGAAAAGTAGTTTAATATGTTTAAGATAATATTTTGTGGACAATAAGTCGTGAGTAGTTTTGTATCGATACATCAGTCGACGATAAGATTTATATGCATCACGATGTATCGTTGCATCAGTGAATGGTCCGAGCCTAAAGACTGACTGACTGACTGACTGACTGACTGACTGACTGACTGACTGACTGACTGACTGACTGACTGACTGACTGACTGGCTGGCTGGCTGGCTGGCTGGCTGGCCGACTGACTGACTGGCTGGCTGGCCGACTGGCTGACTGACTGACTGACTGACTGACTGACTGACTGACTGACTCACGGACGGACGGACGGACTATTTGGCTGAACAAGTGTTGAGTGAGAGAGATAATGTGTCGCATCTTAACATGGCTGACTTACTGGCTGGCCGACTGACTGGCTGGCCGGCTGGCTGACTGACGGACGGACGGACGGACTGGATGGCTGAACAAGTGTTGAGTGAGAGAGATAATGTGTCGCATTTTAACATGGATGCCCCGCTCCCCCATAAGGAGGAACACAATGCAGGGCAATATCAAGTAACATTCTTTAACGTCTCTTGGTACGATTCCCCAGGTTTTTGCCCTGTGTATTATCCCCGATGGAGATGGAAAGTTTGATGATGACAAGAGGAGTGAGTGAGTGAGTGTGTCAGTTCTTAGCCACTTTTAGCAACATGTCCGCATTATAAGGCAGTTCTACGCTATAACCACTGGGCTATCCACACCACGCGTACACCAAGAGCTTACTAAAATTTCAAATCAGCATTGTGCTGTGACAAAAGTAAGAACGAGAATTTACTGTTGTAACAGCTTATAAAGTTAAAGATTACGAAACTCGTAGCGAGCCGGGTAGAAATTGGTGTTCAGCAACGGACGCCTGGAGTGCAGTGTTAAACCATAAACCATCACACCTGGCATTACATGAGTTTGTCCTCACTCATCTCATTCTCCTTTTTCTGCTCTCTCGAATTCTCAAATTCGTTCCCCAAGCTGGTCCATATAACTAAACTGCTACGAGTCTCATCATTTGCCTTCCATTTCCCTCCCCAGTTTGCAAATCCTACTTACACGTGAATGCATGCACCCGTATGCACAAATATCATCTGTATGTAGGTTGCCAAAATTACTATGTTAAGTTGATCTTTGTCGTAGTCACACACACTATTCCTCCTTTAAGAAAACCTACCCACGTTATACCTCACTCTTCACACGCCACTCACACATTACTACAAACTACCCGCTTGGCCCTTTATTCTAACACAAACATCGATTCATACATATTTCAATATGTGTTCTCGGTTGGTGTTTGCTTAAGTTCTGGGGTTAGATTTTCGAAGCTCTCTTAGCGCTAAGACAGTCTAAGTTAATGTTAATGTATGGGACTTGCGACAATCTTAGCGCTAAGAGAGCTTCGGAAAATCTAGGCCCAGAATGGTTGATAAAGTCTGGCGTACCACCTGGTGGTCATTAGCATGGATTGGCATGGAGTGCTCATTTGGATTCGTGATCTCAAAACATAACATTATTGTGACACAGACATTATACATATCTTTTCCTAGGATTACACAAACAGCCAAAACGATACCTTAATGTTTTATCAGGTGTCGCTGTTGCCAATGTCATCAGCTGCCCGGATAGTCGTGCCCGTAACACATTTTAATATATGAGGAAGTTTTACAAAATATGAAATTTACGCGAATGAATGAATGAATGAATGAGTGCTTTACGTCGCACCAGCTTTGTTTCCTGACTTCAGCTCAAAGTGAGTGTGTGAGTGAGTGAGTGAGTGATATTCCAGCACTCTAGAGGCGGACACCAGAAATGTTCCATAATGTACCCATGTGGTGAACTGAACACAGGTCTTCGGCGCGACGAGCGAAAGCCTTAACCACTGGACTACCCCAACGATGGAGTGGCACTGATTACGACATTGATCTGAAACTGTAATCTGACACGGTGAAGGGGTGCAACTCTGCACAAGGAATTACAAATAACCATAGACGGGTTCCCTTGCGTACAAGATTTCAACATCGATGTGAACCGCCGACGCTAGTGAATAACCTATCTCGGGACACTGACGACGAGGTCGACAAATCAGTGATAACACGAGATTTCCCTAGAGTGATAAGCATGTCCTGCCCAAATTGATTATTTACAGACCGACACCATATTACACGTTACGTGTATGTTACACTGATATTCTGTTTACATCTTACAGGAAAGTGTGGGTTCTAGTGGTCATCCACCTGACACGGTGAGCGACTGCGACTTCCATACAAACGGAAGCCGGAAACTGGGGGTCTAGACTGTAGACTTCCTGTACCCTTCTGATAAGTGTAAATTGGCCGAAAGCTATTTTGAATCTGTTCAGTGTAACATCTGTTACATTTCGGTAACACTGACTATACTTATAATGAACCCTTGCCAAGCCACTGACGTAATTGCCTTCTTATTTGTTCTCCCGGAAGAACTTTGAGCTACTTTTGTATGTCCGCTTCGGTTACTTCAATCAGCTCTTGAGTACAAAGTGATGCTCTTGCGGGTTGCGAGAGAGAGAAAGAGAGAGAGAGAGAGAGAGGGGGGGGGGGCGAGATTATATCGGAATATATATTCCAACATCCAGTTTCGCCCCATAGTTTTGAATGTTAGAACAGAACTTCTATGGTTTTAGTTTTATGCCACACTCAGCAATATTCCAGCTATAAGGAGGTAGGCCGTAAATAATCGAGTCTGGACCAGACAATCCAGTGGTCAACAACATGAGCATCGATCTGTGCCATTTGAAAACGATGACATGTGTCAACCAGGTCATGGGCGCCTGACCAGGCGATCCCGTTAGTCGCTTCTTCCGACAAGTACAGTCGTCTTTCATTGCAAGCATATGTTGATGAAGGCCTATTCTACCCCGGGCCTTCAAGGGTCTCACACAACAACGAAATCAAATTAATGAAATATGCAGCAAACAATCCAAACAATTTAGCCGCTCTATCACATGACGTTTTAAAGACAATGGCCAGGTATGAATGTTGCTTATAATACTATCGGGCAAAGATCCCATGTTTTGTGAGGTAAGAAAACCATCCCGGCCCATCTCGCCGCTTACGGCTAAGATCGGTGTATAAAGACCTACAACCGAAAAGAAACGGCATGCCCAATTTTGGATAGCATTTATACGACTGCATTGATGTGTTCCCCAAACAGCAGAGCCACACGATAGTACTGGTTGAACAAAGACTTAGTTATCACACAGTTTGTTAAACGCAGCATGCATGTAATGCAATACCTGTTCTGAAATTGGAAACTTCTTTATTATTTACACGCAACGTTTCTGGGCTAACAGTTGCCCCTTCATCGCCCTTAATAAAGAACATATGGCATACGTTGCATTTGACCACTTTCTAAATGGCATCGTGTAATTATAGCTTTCGGCCGTGGGAGCCGTGCCAAATCACACTTATCAGAGGGGTACACAAAGTACGCAGTCCGACTTTCATTTTTGTGGAAGTCGCGGTGGCTGAGCGGGCTAGACGGCTGACTTTGTCTGCTGACGATTAGGTGCCTGACTCTGAGGGTGCGGGTTCGAATTCCGGATGGCACTCAACCCAAAAAGTACTAGAATTTGTACTTTACTGAGAAAGTGAAATCCCAAATATGACATAGGTTGTATTTGACCATTTTCTAAATGGCATCGTGTAATTTAATAGAGACGTTCCACCCCCATAACAGGTGTCTTGCATTGCCCACCCAACTTGTAAATGCTCATCAAACGTATCATAATGCATCCCACCCACTTTGAATTTACTAATTAAAATACACATTGCTCTTCTAAAAGTACCCGTGAAGGTCCGGTAGTAGAATAGGCCTTCAGCAACCCATGCTTGTCACAAGTCTGTTCATGACGTTCTCCCACACTTCTACAGCCATGCTGACGTCCATCACTATGGGAAATGTTAAACCTGGACTCGTCTGTAAAAACGACATTTCTCCACCAAAACAAGGGTCTGCGGATTTTTTCGGATCATGATTTCGGCACCACATTCGGCAAGCTTGTCGGCTTGTGTCAGGAAACGTTGGGACGTCGTGGTCTGATCCCGTGATGACGTGAACGTTGTTGAACTGTGTTGGGGTGAATATGGCTAAGAGCTGTGATGGGTCACCCTTATCCATCTGTCCTGTCTTGGCGTTGTTACACGTAGACGTCAAAAGCGTGGCCGATAGATGACGTCATTTGTGGTCTGGTAGCGTCTCACCAGTGCAGAAATGACGTTCCGGTAACAGTGGAAATGTGCAACCACATGTCGCTGAGACATACCCCCACGGAGCATCCCAATGACCTTAGGAAGTTGTACAGACCTTAGCCTTGGCATGCTATGCGTTTCAATAGCCGTTCATTTTTTAACGACCGCAAGGACAGTGGTTGAACTTTCCAAAGTGACAGCATACGTTGCATTCATTTGCTCTGTTTCTCTTTCCCAGAACAGACGTGCAACAACGTATTGCACGAAACCACTGACGTCACGGAACGTGGCGCATGCATGCGTGTGTGTCTACAGGATGTAAGTCGGGATATTAAAGAAAAATGTGAAACAATGTGAACATTTAGGACCTGAAGTCGCTGAATACTTCCAAATACACTGGAGATGTTTCCTTGACGATTGCTTCATGTTGTGGCTCTTTGGAGAGGAAAAGTTCACTTTTTTCATAACATCCTGAATACCTTGAACAATTACATTGACCATGGACTCACATTATGCTGAAATTCTATTGTTAGACACTATGGTGAAAACTATGTGGATGTGACCTAGAAACATATATATTATAAACCTACACATACTAATCAATATTTACATTTTTTATCTTGCCCCTCGAGTCATATAAAGAGAGTCATTCCTTATAATTTAGCAAGGCGCAATCTGCATGATTGTGTCTCAGATACCGACAAGGAATATAAGACTTGCAAAATCGTACCTACAGTCCCGTGGGTACACAGTTCTACTTGTGGAAGATGGAATAAAGAAAGCAATGAACACAGACAGATAGACATTGTTGAAAGTTCAGGATAAACAATTTTAAAACAATAGTGAGTGTTTCCTGCAATCTGATTGGTTAATTACCCTTTTCGAATATTATCCGACATCACTGAAAATAATGGCCTAATAACCGTACATGAAAACGTTGGCAGTAATATGACACTACTTTCGCTGCATAAATTTACATAATGGAAGCTAATTTGTGTGATCCTGATTTTTTTCTTGGTTCCTTTGACAATTTCGGAGATGATGAATTTGTGGAGGAGTTCATGGAGGAATTCATGAATAATAAAAGAAAATATTTCATTTGTTTACTTAACAAAAAGCTTATATACTTTTTTAAAGTAATGATTGAAGTGACATAAAATTTCATCAGAGCAAAAACATTTATTTCAAAAATTACATACAACGGACAGTGTTGATATGATAAATTCTAGTAATTGACTAATAAATAAGGCTAAAAAATTCTTACAATTAGAGACAATATTTTTTACTTGCGAGTAGGTTTCGACTTTCTCCAAGAACCTGAATCCAATCAGGTTGACAATTCGGCTAACGTTGTCAGAATATCAGATCCGGCCTCGACAAGCAAGTGTCCATCAGTATCGGCTGTCCAGAGTGGCACCAGCTGTCGCCTTGCAACGGCCAAGGATGATGAGCTACAACAAATCATTGGTGGGTCTTTATCAAAAGCAACAAGCAGAAATAGTCTGGGGACAATTCCCACACTTTACAAACAAACAGGAAGAAATTGAGAGTAGACCTCTCCTAAGTACTCTCCTAAGTAGACCTGCGAAAAGGATTTCACAAAATGTTTTTACCCACCATTATACATGAAGCATACACATAAACATTATGCAAAGGCAGGCAAACATGCGAATTGACATACACTTTAACGATACTGTACAAAACTCTACTGTAGCATGGATAGAAATCTACAATATCTACTATTTTCCAAGATATTTGTTACCTCGCATTCTTACCTTCTCACTATTCACAGAGTATCTCCAAGAGAGAGGGTATCCTTCCGTGTTTGAGAATTTTGATGCTCAAGCACTGAACACCTATCTTCGTTCATTCTACGCTGAAGTGAGGAATGGTCGTGGCGAACTCTATTCAAAGTCTACCGTCGTCGGCTTGCGAGCGGCCATCAATCGCCGCCTGCGTTCTCCTCCATTTGAACGTGATATCAATATTATGAATGACAGAGAATTCCACAGTGCAAATAATGTGTTCATTTCTCTGGTCAGAAAAATTAAAAAAAGATGGTCTAGATAAAACGAAACATCACGCCTCAATCCCCGCGACCGAGCTGGCGATGATTCGAGAAAGTTTTGACTTGTCCTCACCTGTCGGCCTATTAAACAAAGTATGGTTTGACATAACTCGTGGATTCGCCCGCCGGGGTCAGGAAAACCAGACATCACTTCGTTCATCATCTTTTTATGTCTCCATTGATGAAGATGGTTGTAAATATATTGAAACGTCACACTCGGAACCAACATAAAATCACCGTGGTGATTTGACCGATTCCACTGAGCCAAATAAAAGGATCTATAACACTAGTGACGCACACTGTCCGGTTTCATCCTTTAAATTGTACA
Source organism: Haliotis asinina (assembly GCF_037392515.1). Taxonomy (NCBI): domain Eukaryota; kingdom Metazoa; phylum Mollusca; class Gastropoda; order Lepetellida; family Haliotidae; genus Haliotis; species Haliotis asinina. The sequence continues at coordinate 21,131,258 of NC_090292.1, read as the reverse complement.
AATTCCACATGAATAAAACAATGAATCGTTCTTTCTGCATCCCAAATCTGTCATTCATGTCCGCGATTCTGTTAGGTACACATCACGGTGCGTTGGAAAACACATCCAAAAATGCTAAGTTGCCACACACTTACACGAACCACTGTCCCATGCCGGAATTAAAAACAGACAAATTTGCATAAAAATGATCAAAGTTTAAAGTCATATTGCAGCGAATCAAGCAGTGCACAGATGAGGTCGAACTGAGACATTTTACAGGGGTCTGATCGCGAAAACAAAGCAATCAAATGCCTCTGCGTCGATTCTCGTGCCGTTGCAATATCTATGCCCTGTACACACCTGTGCCGTTTCAATATCTATGCCCTGTACACACCTGTGCCGTTTCAATATCTATGCCCTGTACACACCTGTGCCGTTTCAATATCTATGCCCTGTACACACCTGTGCCGTTTCAATATCTATGCCCTCTACACACCTGCAAAGTTCTTTCAGTGTGCCCGTAATGGGAATGTTTCAGAGTATACACAATTCCACGATAAATGTCAACTTCGGCCTAACTTGACACGATGAAACCCATACGGTGATTCATGACTGGACCAGTCCAAGCAGTTACATGAGGTGGACTGGGTAGCAAAAACTGGATTTCTTTCATTGTTGGGGATATCACAGAAATTGAGATTGACATAAATACATGTAATATGTTATTCATCAAGTTCAATTAAAAATTTGACTGAAAATTTTGTTCAGTGTATTTTTTTAAAAGTTATTTATTTCTAGCATGACGTAACCTGTCTGCCCCATTAGATAATTGCATAACCCTTCTTGTGTCGTATTTAGTCGCTGGGGCGACACCGAAGCTGATCACGAGACGCTAACCGCATTGCGACACACGATCACGCTATATTTAAAGAGTCCTTTGAAAAAACACTTCTCACAACAAATTGGTTTACAATATAGATAATACTGTGGTTTGTTCAATTATCTTCTAAATAAATAACACTGTCAGTCTGGCCTATGTATCAACACACAACCCAAGAATCCGGAACTTTTTTGAAATCATTAGACAAAATGTTCCAATTTTAAATGCTGATATTGAAATGAATCGATTTATGACATATGTAACTATGATAAAAAGTAAACGCCAAAGCCATTACTTAAAACACATACTGACGCGCGCCAAATTCGACTCTTGTATTAAACCTACAGAATTCAGTGTCTCAAAATGTACACGGGGGAATTGTGGAGCTTGTAAGTATATACTTGAAAGTTCGTGTATAAAGTTAAAAAACAGGAAACAACTATAACACGGGTACCATGAAGAATTTATTGGAATGCGCGTCCATAAACAGCAGATTAAGGACCCCAAAACGAGGTGCATCCCCTTAAGGGCTCACATCGACAACTGCGCAACAGGAAAGGAAATAAAATTTAAAATATTCCCTTTTTATAAAATGAAGACTACTGATGCAATGCAGCTTGAAGCTGAAGAAAACTTTTTCATTAAAAAATTGTGTCCATCGTGAAATCAGTAACGCAATGTAATGGATTTATACTTGTTTTTCTAGTACTGTCAATGTTAACCCCCTGGATGCCACAGGGACATATATGTCCTTCCTTGTCACCCCTCACTTGGAAGTCCAACAAAATTCTAAATATACCACGCATATATAAATACTTCACAGTTTTGAATTTTGCGGAAAATCCCTGTTTCTTGATACCATCCACTATTACCTCAGACCAAGCTAAAGTGCTTAGAATTGCCTTTCAAAATAGACTTCATCGTATAGTCTGGTTCATAATTATTGAGAATTTTTCTTCTTACTTTGAGCTATCCTAACACCTCGACTGATTCACTGATACTTAAAACTAAGTAATGGTATAAGGGAGGAAACTCATCTTGGCCTACTGAGTATAGTACAATTAGAGTTACCTCCCCTGAATTTGTAGCAGACGTCATTTTCCTCAGCACTGTCAACAATGTCTGCTGAAGATAAAAGAAGGTTGATTTTTGAGTTGTGTAATCAAGGAATTGATGATGTAAATACATTGGCAGAGAGAACAGGAACTCCTCTTTCTACTGTGTATAGGATTAGGAAGAATTTTAAAGAGGGAAAGGATTTTGGGCACCAGAAAGGAGCAGGGAGACCCAGAAAATTGGACTTCTCAGATCGCGTCCGGCTGGGAATTTTAGCGTCTAAAAAGCAAAGGGCAAGCATCTCCAACATCAGGTATGAAATGATAGAAAGGGGATCAACAGTTATATCAAAATCTACAGTTAGAAGAAATTTGATTGATCTTGGATGGGAGAAAAAGACTGGAATTCCTTCTCTTCTCATGAAACAAGAACATAAAGACAGGCGTGTTGAGTGGTGTTTGGCACATGAAAACTTTGAATGGGAAAATGTGATTTTTACTGATGAAAGCTCAATATAGGTATATCCCAATAATGTGAAAATATGGACACAGTCTGCGTCAGCACCGTTGTATCGACGACCTAAATACAGCCCAAAGTTTCATGTATGGGGAGGGATATCCTTATTAGGAACGACCCCGCTGTGTGTGTTTGAGGGAAATCTGACAAGTCAACGCTACACTAACATATTAGATAATTTTCTCCTTCCAAGTGCACATGTGTTTTATGGAAATGACTGGATTTTGCAGCAAGATAATGATCCTAAACACACCGCAAAACATGCCAAGCAGTGGTTTCAGGAGAAAAATGTGACTGCATTACCATTTCCTGCATATAGTCCTGACTGAAATCCCATTGAGAACATTTGGGGGATGATGAAGGAATGTGTGAATCAAAAGGGGTTGACAAAAATTGGAGACATGAAGAGAGAAGTGGTCTGATACTGGGACAGCATAACTCACGAGACACTAACCTCTCTGATAGGAAGTATGCCTACCCGTCTTAGACTGTGCCGTGAAGCTCAAGGAGACTTGATAAAATATTAAATTGTTACCTACACAACATGAAAAGGTCAGTTCACTTTCACAATACATTCAATTTTATCTGATTTGTTCTCGTTTAATAATATGAAATGCTTTAGCTATTCTCAATAATTATGAACCATACTGTAACTGTCGTCATTTTTCAAACTGTACAAAATCGAGATTCACAGCGTTATTTGTAGTATGTTTTGAAATGTGAAAATCGGATATTTACTGGGAGTATTGAATTTAAAAAATAGCATAGTAATGATCACTGATATCAAGTTTTCATGTAACAAGTTATGATAATTCTGAAACGTCACCGATGAACCCAGAATCGGTTGGGATGTTTTCAAAAATACACTTACACGAACGCCGATGTGCGCCTTCCGCCGTATTGGTTAGTGTTTACAAAATCACGTTTCGAGAAGGCCGGTATATGAGACGCCTATACCATCACGTATATTTCATAGTCAGCTGCGACAAATGCATCATTAAATTGCCCACACATCAAATTACAAAATTATGGTCTGGGTCACCAATATCAACTGTCTAGGTGAAACGAAACGAAAGATAACTGGTATGAAAACGAACGCTGTGCTCGAAAGACAGCGCTTGTTTGAAATGTAAACAAAGAAAAAATCTGATTTTACACTGTGTACAGCATTGTAGGAAATTTTCCAGCATCCAGCCGTGTAATCACTGCTTACACTGGCTCAATACGTTTAGAATATTCAGGGGAAGAATATCGTAGCAAGAAATAGCAAATAAAAAATAGAGACGTTGCAATCACTTGATAATTCATAAGAAACTGTCAAACTTTTAGTGCAGCGTGACGCCATGACGGACGCAGAACGACAACGGTACTTGTGGGCATTTCTGGCTTCTTCCGTCATTTACAATGTAAACGATAAAAACATATAACAATACACAGGTACTCAGAGTAATTCTGATTACTTACATCTCACATTTTTGTACAAAAGATCCCCGAATCAAGGAAAGAGCTCATGTAACAGCTTTGGCTTCAAAGATATCACGTGAACCAAACACATTCGCTCATAGCATTGTAACGCGAGAGTGAGTAACCCCCATTGAACCACTGATAATTTCTCTTCGCCCCATAAACTTCCAATTAGTTGAAAAAGCTTTATTGTTTAAGGTGAATGGACGCATCTGAAATGGATGTCAATTGGTTGCTAACTTGTCACTAACAAGTTAATGACTTGCGAAGCTTCGTGATAGCGTTTTAATGAATCATTTGTTAAGCGGAAGGATAGCAATCACTGATTATTAGGGAGTTTTGTACATCAAAACTGTATCACCGTACCATTTCAAACCAATATTTTATCTCTGAATAACGACAATTTAGAGTTATTATGATATATCTTTTCCCGTTTCTATTTCATTGGGAGATTGTTATGGATGAATCTCTGCAAAGCCTAAATTATTCATTTCGTGAAAAAAAATTAATGAGGAAAAATACTGAGTACACGTAAAAGCGATCTATACATATGTACACATGTCCTTCAAGTAATGTTTCACAGAAAAACGTGATTTTTGAAACGACTATATGATACAATGAGATCACATTTCACAGTAGGTACTGAGATTGAGAGGTGAGTGATTTTTACCACGAGTTTCGTAGGTACATTTCACTTACACTTTCTGGTACAAATTATGCATATAACTGGGGCCACCAAACACACACACAAGATAGGTACACAAGTGTCGGATCCGAAACTGGTCACATTTTTAATATCAAAGTACTCAAAATATTTACGATGTCGAAGGAACATAACTGAAAAGAAAAACGTTCTGCATGTCAAATGTCTATGAATTATGGGTATTTCTTGGTACACGAGTACTAACATGTACAACCAATCACTAGTGTAAATGCAGCCACTTACTTCAGGCAACTGTTCTTAACTAGATTTTGCAAAACATTCCACACTGTTTAAAGGTATTTACAAATGGACTGATGTATCGTAAAACAAAATTCGTAACGTTGAAAAGATTATCGTCATGAGTTCAATAAAATGATGAAATTCTTTTAAAATTGTCGAATTCTTAACAGAATTTTACTTCAAAACGCAGCTGTTCACATGCACGATAGTTGCACAATGTCATGCTTGTCAGCAGTTCGATGCATTATCCTCTTGCAGTCCACCTGCACAAGGTTTGCAGCTGGCTCTCCTAAAATTCATCTTCGACGCAACCGTATAGTGAGTACTCTAAATGAGTCTTTTGACGGGTAGTATACATATGGGATGCTTTTGTAGATTTTTGATAAAATATCTTTAACTGTAACTTCCCAGAAATATTCCACTCCAACTGTTACAGAGTGGTGTTATTTGACGAAACTTTGGAAGGCCATAATACCCCACTGTACAATACATGTAGAATTTTAAGATGGGAATCCTTTCAACAAAAATGTAAGCTAAGACGGATCAGAAGAGGAGACCATGCAGATGCATTAGTTGAAAGAAACAGATTATCTGTTGACAGTAAGTTAATATTCATGACCCCATTGGCAATACCTTAGCCGTATCGTGAAGAACAATGTGCACTACTGACTAATACTTCATTCATGTATGAGTCGCGTTGGTTACTCATGTGGAATCCGTCGGTTGCACGTGTGAAACCCGTATGACAAGCGTTGCACATGGGTGTGAGTCGCTCTGGTAACTCGTGTGCAACCCCATACACACGCAACTTGGACGGAACGTAGTTTACACCGAAGAAAGACCCATGTTAACCCAAACTTTCAGATATGTATTTTCAGATACGATCAATCAGACCCATCTAACATGAAACAAAGGTCTTATATGCACATGTTGTTCATAGATATAAGAGGCGACTAACGGGACAGGGTGGTCAGGATCGCTGACTTAGTTCACACATGCCATCGGTTCCCAACTGCACTGATCTATACTCATGTTCTTGATCACGGGATAGTCTGGTCCAGACGCGATTGTTTACAGTCCGCCGCCATATAGTTGGAATATTGCCAAGTGAGGCGTAACATTAAACTCACTCACTCATTTGTTAGTGAACACTCCTTGAACATGGCGACTAGCCCGGCAGTGATGGCTGACTGACGTTCGGGCGAGATTTAGGCAAAGTAGATTTAGTTAAGTTAAAGTGTTTACACTTCAAAAGTGTTTTTGATGAATTTCATTATTGCATTTAACAACAACCCCTCCATTGTAAAGAATTAAAATTTGATTCTGTTTAGTTTGCTTATTTTCATGACTAGTTCAAGGACATTGCATCTACACGTTTTCCTGGAGTGAAGCCGTTGTCTTTCCAATCACCAATACGATGTATTTATCCGCGTTGTGCGGTTCTATATAGCAGGCAACTTTTTGATTTATTTTAACAATATTTTCATTTTTTGAGAACGCGGGTAATGCATAGGATACAAAACTTGTAACCTTATCATACTAAGTTTATGTCCCTCGTGAAATAATTTTGCTTTGTCGTGAGCGTTAGAAAAATTATTTCACGAGCGACATAAACTTGATATGAAAGGGGAAGGTCTTTTCATATCCTATAAATACAATATTGTTTAATGAAGCGTGACCGTATGTACTACGTCGTTCAAAATGCACTATCAGTACAAATGCTATGAGAGCCATGTTTCCCAAAATACTAAATGATTTAATGAGTAAACAGTATGAGCGACGTGTGACAATTTAATAACATTTTGCAACTAATCAAAGCCAAACACACGGCCATATCTTTGTGGAACACCATACGATACATCAGGTAATTATTTATTTAATCTCACTGGCTGAAGGACGTGGAGGGCGTTAAGGAGAAGGAGTGACAAAAGATATACTGAGAAATGAAACGAATCCATGTGACCTGGATAAGAACAATGTCTTTATTAAATATGTACACATTCTGACGAATACTACGTATCGATAGGCAGTAAATCCAACGTATATTAAGCGAAAGGAATATTGAAACGAATTCATATGACGTGTACCTCTGACTTCACACGATCCCAATTTAGTGCACTGGATTTCCTGAAAATGTTACCAAATACCTTTGTGTGTTTTTTTCTACTGATGCTCACCCTGCATCTTAACGTGGAAGTGATTGGACACATGCGAACATACTCTGGAAGTCGTGTTGATGAACATGTAATTGAAAGCGGTGATTACGCTGAAGTCGAAACGTTTTCAAGGCTACGAAGTTTCACACGGTGTGCAAGTAATTTCAAGGCTCAACATCTGGTCTTCTTTGACAGAAAGTCTGAGGGAGCCTTTGAGATGAGACCTGGGCAACAGTATGAGCACTACCGACTGAAATGTGGTATGTTATGACGTCATCCTTGGTGTGTATGAGTTAATTATATTATATATACACTTCTAAATGCCCTTCAAAGATTGTTCAGTACTCAGAAAACAACAATATATTAGGTTTAGCATTCAGCACATGCTTATGTTAACATGCATCATTATCAGGAAAAAACATTTCAAAAGAGACTTCCTCGACCAATTGTAAATACATCTTGAAAGCGTTCCACAGTTCCAACTTTTGAGCCTTACAGTGAGTGAGTGAGTTAATATTTTACGTCACATCGGCAATATCTCAGCCATATCGTGACGAGAAAATTTAATAATGAAAAGGACTACATGTATATTATAAAGCCTGTCAACGAAAGACAGTAAAACAACTAGAATATCACAGTTAGCATTAAAACTAGCATGGAAAGTTAAAACTAATATCACTATTTAGACAATACAGTATAAAACAGACTATAGATCGCTAACAACAGAAGGTAGATCACCATACTAGGGACCATGGGGATTTACAGTACTTTTGCTACCTGCATGGACCCTAGCTGGATTTACATCATCCCCTCAGCCGTCAGCAATTTGGTCACATCTAGCCATGGAAATAAAAAGACACTAATCCTATGATAAAAAAACCCTGGAAATTTAGAATTTACTTTGAATGTTTGTGGACTTACGTACCCTCTCAGGAGGACAATAGTTTTACAGTACTTCAATCCCCTTTGAGGGTACAGCCAACTAAAAGGTCTAGTTATTAATCTAAACTACCAATTATTAAAATACATCTATTTACAGAACCGCAGTGCTCAAATTCTACCATTTCCTATTTTGAAAAAAAACAACAACGATTAAATTAGAACTAACAGTTGTAAAAAGATCCTGAATAGTTTTGACATTGAAATATTTATCCCTTGTAATGGAGAATTCAACACAGTCAAGCAGAGTATGCTTGACCGTAACTCTCTCATCACAAGGGATACAAAACAGAGGATCCTCACCTTTTAACAGGTACCTATGGGTATATCTTGCATGGTCAATACGACATCGTCGCATGATGACCTCTTCAAATCTGGACTGACAACCCAAGTATGTGTAACCAATGTAGGGTTTTATTTCATGTAATTTATTGATACCTACCTGGGTGTCCCACTTCTTCTGCATCAGATCACGGACGTAAGTTCTAATGCTAGCTTTGCAGTATTGAATAAGAAGTTGTGTCACAGATTTGTTGAGTGCTGCCTTGGCAGCAAGATCGGCCATCACGTTACCAGAAATGCCTACATGGCCTGGTAACCAACACAAAAAGATGTCGTTTTGTTGCTTGGTAGCAAGATCATTATACAGTTCAATAATTTCTATTAAAAGTGGATGTTTACGTGGTAAATATTTAATCGCCTGAAGACAAGAAAGAGAGTCTGAATAGATGATGTTTTGTTTATGTTTAGGGTGTCTTTGAATATATTTAAGAGTCGTTAATCTGGCGTTAGCTTCCGCTGTGAAAATAGAGCTGCTGTCCGGTAGTCTAGAAGATATTGTTCTGGATCCAATGACCGTGGCACAAGATACTTGGATCCATCTGTAAATAAGGATTTATAATTGTTATATTTACTGAAAACTCTAAACATTGTGACCCAATAATAACTATCACTCAATCAACAACACACACCACAGAGATCACACTCTTGTAACATATCCACGGCTGCATAAAATAAATAAATAAATAAATAAATAAATAAATAAATAAATAAATAAATAAATAAATAAATAAATGTTTCGGGCACATTTTTTTTCAAAAGCTTCCATAGATAAAAGTGACGACTGAGGAACACATTATTATTTTTTCTCTCTCAAAAATATAGCTTGGAAACTTTAGCGCGTGTTAACGAGCTGTAGATTCAGTTACACCCTTTCTTGCTCTCATTCTTATAGTGAACAAATGGATGATCGGGACGCTGCATAGTCATGATCATTGTTTTTGAATGGTGAGTGAGTGAGTTTAGTTTTACGCCGCACTCAGCAATACGAGCCTGACCACCCGATCCCGTTAGTCGCCTCTTACGACAAGCAGTGTCGCCTTTTATGGCAAGCACGGGTTGCTGAAGGCCTATCGTACCCCGGGGTCGTTACGGGTCATGTTTGAAGGGCAATAAAAAAATGTTACACGCACAAATGAAAGTTACACGCCTATGCCCGAGAAACATGTCGCTTTTTTAACATTGCCTAAGGTATTCTGATATATAGGTGTATCGGCAAATGTTACACCAAGATATCATGGGCAAAAGACATATCAAAAGAGTCATAGTCAAAAGATATTGTAGCTCGCTGACTAAATCGTTGTTAAAACAATAAACCCTACAGAAATAAAATTCTAGCATAACGAATGTCTTTAATCAAGACTGTGATCTGATCTCCGAAACTGTAGAGCAATCACCTTTCCGTCAATCATTACTTCAGAGTTTATTTATCATTTCACCTTATGCCACCTTCACACAAGAATTTTGTCTCCGCACCGACGCGCAATTCGTCGTGGTAGTGGATGTAATTTAGATGGTGTGTATGAAAGCATGAAGGCCATTTTGCGCACTGTCCGCGTCCTGTTTACGCATAAATTAGGCACTTGGCACGCAATGCGTGACCGAAAATGATGCGCATCGTCACGGCACAATATCGGAAACATACTTACGTCTAGGGCAAGTATTGTTCTTTTCATCTACTGCACTGTCCGGCATGTATCTAAAGTACGCGCACTGTCCCAGTGTGGACATGCATTGTGATATGCATGCGTGAAGCAGTCGTGACGCCACGCTATAAAAATAGCAGGTATCAGCGTCAACTTCGTGCATTACAGTGGACCTACAAGAAGTTGAACACCAGAGAACAAGCTGTAAATCCAGAAACGAACAGGTGTCTACCCACAAGGAAGATCCATGAGGCAATACAGACATTACCTGAGATTGTGGAGAAGTTAAGCTCTCTTCTTCAGATGAAAACCACATTTTTGAGAGAACAACTAGAGGTGGGACCCAAGCTGGCAACCAGTCTTCACTTCGAAGCCATTGGTAATTCTGATGCAAGTCTACCGTACAGCTTCAGAGTGGAAGTTAGTACAATCTGCAAGTTCTTACGAGAGGTCTTCAAAGCCATCACTGAGGTCCACAAGCACGAAGTACCCAGGTGCCATGAGACTGACGAGGAGTGGAAGGAGGTTCCTGAAGGGTTTTCGGAACTTCCACAACTATCTGGGGGATGTGGGTGGCAAGCGCATTGCTATGACGAAGCCAACCAAAGCTGGATTTCTCTACTGCAATCATAAGGGTCCACGTAGATGTTGGATGCAGCTCTTGTATGTTGATAGGGGCAGAGGGTGGTACAGAAGAACTGTACTTTGCATGTATGTCTACCTGTCTGCCTGCCTGCCTGCCTGCCTGCCTGCCTGCCTGTCTGGCACTGTTTCTTAGCCAGAGAGAATGATCACATCATGTCCCATTGTGCCTAAATTTGTGGACCATGACGTTTCAGCAACACAGACTCGAATACCTGTTAAAAACTGCTGTTTCTTTTCTCTAAATTCGTCATGTTATTTTTTTAAAAAAGGGGTATGAAAGAAAGTTTCTTCTCTTTTGAAATGAACACCATCAGTGTCAGGGGTCATGAGAGGAGTGTCCATATCCTTGGAAAAAGGTGACAACCCACTGTCGTGAACCTGGAGACACATCCTCCTCACTCTCAGCTACGTCGAATTTTGAGGAATTTGGGGACAGGCGATGGGCAAGCTGCTATGTACGGTCATCGCTGATTTGTGCCCAAGTTAATAACACGTGCAAACCTTTCGTGTCGCGCACAAACTATGCCATGACCACATGAACAAGTCAGCCCGAGTCACGAAAAGTTAGAAGGCGTGAACTTTGCGCAATCTGCCACTACAATGTCACACACAGTGCGTGGTGAAAGCGGGCCAATGCGCCGTTCAACCTGAAGCTGATGGGAATTATGGAAGCAATAAACGATCTGAATACCACAAGTTGCGCTGAAAATGTTGAATAAAATATATTTCAGGTGAGTAATGGGGTTAGAAATCTGAGAGCACAACAAAGTGATGAAATGGGAGTGTACCTTTGATGGTGGCGATATTTTAAACACACGTAAACTATCTTTCTAACTGAAGCGAGGGGAAGTGCGTTGCCAACCTTTGCTCGCATATAAGAAGACTGGTCATATTCTCTATGCTACGCAATCCTTGCTCTACAGTTGCCTGTGCCTCACTTAGGTTGCTGTCGATCTATACTACTCATCAAAAGTTAGACTAAATTGAACAAATGCAGTCACTTACTTCAGTCAACAAAATAGTCCATACTGTTTAAAGGTTCTGTTTTGTATTGTAAAAATGTTTCATAAAACAAATTCGTAACTTTGAAAAAAATCGAATGTCGTGAGTTCAGTAATAGCTGAAACTCAGTGGACATTGGTGAATTCTTAACACAACCATTCACCTAAACATTCCTGTTCAAATGCAAGATATTTGCACATGCTTTCCTGCAATGTGATGCATGGTCGTACCATATGCGAATACCATATATTGAATGCTTTAAGTGGGTTTAAATATTTGATGGGTAGTATATAGACTGCTATCAAACCCGTATGATCTGTGTCATGTAAGGTTGTGTTAATGTTCTTTGGCGAGATTTGTTATTTAAAAACAACATACAGGTATTACTTTTTTCACAACTCGATCGTAGAGGCATGACAGTACATCTTAAATGACTCTGAGTGGATGATTTGTGTATAGTGTCCATAAGTAAGTACTTCGCGAGACCTTACGTTATTTAGTATTTCCGGTGACAAACAACGTTTCATACCATTTAGAATGACCTCATGGTTGTCCGCTGACAGTAGGTACCGACAACCCTTTCAAAAAGGAATAACAAGTTCCCAGTGTAGCCATACTCGAAATAGCCAGTTATTACGACTGTCAACAGCTTTGATAGCTGAGCCTGCCTCGTAAGATCGTATTTGGTAAAAACGCAATTTGGAACCAGACCTCAACGATTATATATAGAGAGATGTTAATCGTGCTGTTGATGAATTTGTATCTGTCATTCTTAGAGCCGCTGATTGTATGAAAAAGCCTCTTAGAAACAAAAATAACCCCAATACTTCATTTTATAATCATCATTGTAAATCTGCTAAAAGAGAAGCATGACGTTCGTTAAGAAGTTTTAGAACACAAAAATCAAACGAAACAAGACGCATGTATTGCAAACTAAGGAATGAGTATAAAAATATATGTAGAAAATCAAAGGCCATGTTTAAACTCAAAGTAGAAATAGATTAAGTGCAACATTATCAGATTCAAAAGCATTTTGGAAAGAGCTCCGATTCATTTCTGGAGGAAATAAGCCACAACCTGCGATCGACAAAGATATATGGCTCGATCATTTTTCTACAGTTTTTAATAGAACTGTGACCAGTGATACAGTACCTTTCGAATGTCAAGATGCTAAGGATTGTACTGATGATATAGATGCTACTATTCTTGAATGTGATTTCACTGATTCCGAAATTAAATTAGCCTTAGATCATCTAAAAAGAGGAAAATCTCCAGGTAATGACGGTATAATTGTTGAAATGCTTACATGTTGTACACATATTATTCTACCTTTTCTTAGACAGCTTTTTAATACATTGTTTCATAAAGGTGTTTTCCCAGACCATTGAACTAAAGCAATTATAATCCCAATACATAAAAAAGGTGAACGAGACAATCCCGATAATTACAGAGGTATCTCCCTTCTAAGTGCACTCAGCAAAATATACATACGGATTCTTCATACCAGACTTACAACATGGGCCACGATAAGAGATAAAATACCCGAATTCCAAGCCGGCTTCAGAAAACAGTATTCTACAACTGATCACATTTTCACCCTAAACGCAATAATTCAGAAATGCTTATCTAGAAAAAGGAAAAAAGTATATGTTGCTTTCGTAGATTTTAAGAAAGCGTTCGATTCTGTCTCGCGACATAAACTTTGGTACTGTCTTCAAAACTCTGGATTAAATGGTACGATGTTAAAGGCGATAAAAAGTATATATGCATATGTTAAAGCATGTGTAAGATGCAACGATAACGTTCACACAGACTATTTTGACTGCCCGGTCGGTCTAAGACAAGGGTGTATTTTAAGTCCACTTCTTTTTTCCTTCTTTATTGGTGAATTGTGTACGGATATTGTAGAGAATGGTAAATTTGGTGTACAGCTGTTTCCTGACTTTTTAGAGATATTGCTATTACTTTTTGCAGATGATGTCATTCTCATATCCGACGTTGTCTCAGGACTACAGAAACAATTGAATATTTTAGAATCATATTCTGATAAATGGGGACTTGAAGTTAACCTGGATAAAACCAATATAGTTGTTTTTAGAAGAGGTGGGCGCTTGTCAGCTAAACAAAAATGGTATTATAAGGACTCCGTTATTGATGTTGTGAATTCATATAGATATCTTGGTATTATATTTTCATCCACATTTAAAATGAATAAATGTACAAACGATCTAGCACTGAGAGGAAAAAGGGCATTATTGCAAATTTTATAAAAACTTAAGAAAGATTGATGTGGTTGATCCGAAGGTATTCTTTAAAATATTTGACTCACAAATTCAACCAATATTACTTTATGGAGCGGAGATATGGGGGGTTAGCCGCATTGAAAACATAGAACAAATTCATGTCCTCGCATGTAAGAGATATTTAAATGTAGGATTACAAACGCCTAACGTTATAATATATGGCGAATGCGGACGATGTCCTTTATACATAAATGCCTTATGTCGAGTTATTAAATATTGGTTAAAACTTACAGAAATGCACCCTGGTAGAATACCCAAAAAATCATATGACATGTTATTGTATTTAGATAACACTGGACAAAATAATTATGCTTCTCATATTCGTAATATACTTTTTTCACATGGATTTGGCTTTGCATGGTTGGCACAAGGTGTAGGTAATAAAGTCGATTTCCTTAGATGTTTTAAAGATGTATGTATAAATATGTTTTACCAATCCTGGCATTTGTACTCTTCCTAGCAGTTCACGCTACGATTTGTACAGAGAGTGCAAAAGTCTGCTGGTTACTGAGAAATATCTAAGTGTTATACATGAAATTAAATATCGTAATGTTCTTATTAAATTCCGAGCAGGCTTACTACGATTGAAACAAAATTAAGGAAGATGGCTAAATATTGATGTATCTTTACGCACATGTCCTCTTTGTAAATTCGGTATAGAGGATGAATTCCATTTCCTTTTAGTATGCAAGTATTATTCTGAAGAAAGACTACGTTTCCCACATGTCTATAACCGAATTCCAAATATATTTATATTCAAAAGCTTGTTATCTTCAGCGTCCAGGGTATTATTGCTAAATGTATTCAAATATATATATACTGCTTACAAAAAGAGACAGACTTTGTTAAACGCCTAATTGTTCTACGTCATGTTCCAATATATTCTGATTGTATATGTGTTATATGTATATGGGCCGGTGGCCTTCATGCATAATAAAAATCTATCTATCTAACTAGTTCTTGAATGTACACTTGTCACCGGAAATCTGGTACCAGAATTATCAGGCGTCTTGGATATCGTGAGTTTTGCGCGCGCAAAGGGAGCCGGGAACCAGCTTACTACCGGAAGTTGCACTTGCACCCTTTGAGACTTACATGACACATCCTCCCTGGAAGGCTATTGATTGCGTTTACATCAAACTTCATTGAAGTAAATTTCATTGCAGTTTATTTTGTTTTACCTGAATCGTTCTTAGAATAGAGGAAAGCCTGTGTAAAGCTACTGGTTACTTCTGGCTTACATTATGAGACGGAACACCTACTAATGTTAATCCATGCACGTTAAACAATAATTTTCTTAACAGGAAATGCAAAGTAAACGGTAAGTCTGATGACCAGTAATCATATGTTTTATCAATGGCTTCGCCTATTTACTAAACAAGTCCCACTACCCTCACGAAAGTTAAATATAATAAACTGACAAAGGATTCAGATATCCGGAAATTTGTTTATCTTAACATAATTTGAGATAATGCAAGATATTAAAATTAAGTAAGGTCAGGCTGTCTTATTAAAAAGGTTCATGAAAATTTCAAGTTTCCTACTTTCTTTTAAAGAATGTTTTGAAATATGTATATTCTCTACTGCTGTTAATGTGCCTAGTAACTGTCACCTAGTGAGTGAGTTAAAATTAACGTCACATCGGCATTATTGCAGCAATATATGTTGTAGATACCGACAGATAAAAGATACAAGATACAAAATAAATACAAGTAGTTAAAGAATCAATCAGCAACGGACTGTACAATTACTACAGTATCACAAAAAGGGTTAAAACTAGATGGTATATATTTTTGAAAGCAGAAAACTATTTTAGACAATACCATGTAAAGATGGGCTGTTAATCACCAACAACTGAAGGTAGATCACCATACTAGGGGCCATGGGGACTCACAGTACCTTTGCTACCTGGATGGGCCCTAGCTGGATTTACACCATCCAAATGTATGCACGTTTAGCCACAAGCTAAGATGACAACTAAAAAAGATAAAATTTGACTTGAATGTTTTGAGATTTACGTACTCTCTCAGGAGGACAATAATTGTACGGTACATCAACCTCCTTTGAGGATACCGCCACTAACAAGTGTTACTAATTAACTTCCAATCATAAAATATGTATCTATTTACAAATCAAAAGCAAATCCGCACAGTCAGCGGGTCGACGAAAGTGATGGGGTTAAATTATATACTTATAGTTACTGTCAATAAATTGATTTTACCGCGCTTCAGTCATTGTTACGTACCTTCATTAAATGACCATCTACTTTTCAATTAATCATCACTGACTTTATATATGTTAGAGAAAACACTCCACCCCTCGGGATTTCCCTCCACCTCCGGTTTTACATTGTCTTCCTAAACCTCAGAGGCGTGTTTTCCCCCGTACGTAACAACTGTAGTTATCACAAGTAGCGATCCAAACAATTGCACCGTGTGTAGATTTACAAGGTAACAACTGTAGTTATCATGTACAAGTAGCGATCCAAACAATTACACTGTGGGTAGCTTTACAAGGTAACATCTGTAGTTCCGACAGCGATCCAAACAATTACAGTGTGGGTAGTTCTACAAGGTAACAACTGTAGTTATCATGTACAAGTAGCGATCCAAACAATTACAGTGCGGGTAGCTCTACAAGGTAACAACTGTAGTTCCAACAGCGATCCAAACAATTACAGTGCGGGTAGCTTTACAAGGTAACATCTGTAGTTCCGACAGCGATCCAAACAATTACAGTGCGGGTAGCTTTACAAGGTAACAACTGTAGTTCCGACAGCGATCCAAACAATTACAGTGCGGGTAGCTTTACAAGGTAACAACTGTAGTTCCAACAGCGATCCAAACAATTACAGTGCGGGTAGCTTTACAAGGTAACAACTGTAGTTCCGACAGCGATCCAAACAATTACAGTGCGGGTAGCTTTACAAGGTAACAACTGTAGTTCCGACAGCGATCTAAACAATTACAGTGCGGGTAGCTTTACAAGGTAACAACTGTAGTTCCGACAGCGATCCAAACAATTACAGTGCGGGTAGCTTTACAAGGTAACAACTATAGTTCCAACAGCGATCCAAACAATTACAGTGCAGGTAGCTTTACAAGGTAACAACTGTAGTTCCGACAGCGATCCAAACAATTACAGTGCGGGTAGCTTTACAAGGTAACAACTGTAGTTCCAACAGCGATCCAAACAATTGCAGTGTGGGTAGTTTTACAAGGTAACAACTGTAGTTATCATGTACAAGTAGCGATCCAAACAATTACAGTGCGGGTAGCTCTACAAGGTAACAACTGTAGTTCCGACAGCGATCCAAACAATTACAGTGCGGGTAGCTTTACAAGGTAACATCTGTAGTTCCGACAGCGATTCAAACAATTACAGTGCGGGTAGCTTTACAAGGTAACAACTGTAGTTCCGACAGCGATCCAAACAATTACAGTGCGGGTAGCTCTACAAGGTAACATCTGTAGTTCCAACAGCGATCCAAACAATTACAGTGCGGGTAGCTTTACAAGGTAACAACTGTAGTTCCGACAGCGATCCAAACAATTACAGTGTGGGTAGCTTTACAAGGTAACAACTGTAGTTCCGACAGCGATCTAAACAATTACAGTGCGGGTAGATTTACAAGGTAACAACTGTAGTTCCGACAGCGATCCAAACAATTACAGTGCGGGTAGCTTTACAAGGTAACAACTGTAGTTCCGACAGCGATCTAAACAATTACAGTGCGGGTAGATTTACAAGGTAAGAACTGTAGTTCCGACAGCGATCCAAACAATTACAGTGCGGGTAGCTTTACAAGGTAACAACTGTAGTTCCAACAGCGATCCAAACAATTACAGTGTGGGTAGCTTTACAAGGTAACAACTGTAGTTCCGACAGCGATCCAAACCTGGGATTTACGTTCCCTCTCAGGAGGACAATAATTTTACGGTACTTCAACCTCCTTTGAGGATACCGCCACTAACAAGTGTTACTAATTAACTTCGAATCATAAAATATTTATCTATTTACAAATCAAAAGCAAATCTAGTTGTTGTTGTTGTTTTTTTAAATGCAATTATTAGATTAGAACTTACATTACTAAAAAGATCCTTTATAGTTTGCGAGTTTTAATACTTATCCCTTGTGATGGAATATTCATCACAGTGGATCCAGTGAGAGCCTTGGATCCTTGGTGAAGTAGCTACTCATGATTTCAAGATTCCAAGTTGACAGGCCGAATACACATTTAAACACCAAACTAACCCGTCCAATCATATTTCACCTTGTTCATTCGTATATATGTTCAATGTGCAGTAGTTTCAACGTGTTTTATCGTTTCATAACCACAGCACCCATGTCAGCTAAAGCCGTTTCAAGAGACAGGGAGAAGAGCAAGCTGAGTGCACTGAGCCAACAAGGTGATACCTCTGAAGTAATTACTAATTCATCTAGCATCTACCTTTATTTACCTCCGTCCACAACTGATTAAAGATAACAGCTGTAGTTCCAACAGCGATCCAAACAATTACACAGTGGGTAGTATTTTGCATCTCACTATATATTAGGTCATCTCTTGTTTTCCTAGAACAACCGCGTTTGAGGTTTTTGTTTTGGAGGGACAGGTTTTACTTTTCGTTAGTAAGACCGCTTCCGAGATTTTACTTTTGGAGTAAGACCGCTTCCCAGGTTTTACTTTTCCTAACTTTATATGAACATTAACATTCAAATGATACATGAGTGAAATCAACTGAAAAATATCGTTCAAGATCAAACTCACAATACAAAGATTTTCCGAAGCGGAATTGGAATAGCAGTTCTCTCATCCGTAGGCAGACGCTCTACCGCACAGTCAGCGGGCCGACGAAAGTGATGGGGTTAAATTATATACTTATAGTTACTGTCAATAAATTGATTTTACCGCGCTTCAGTCATTGTTACGTACCTTCATTAAATGACCATCTACTTTGTAATTAATCATCACTGACTTACTTTGTAATTAATCATCACTGACTTACTTTGTAATTAATCATCACTGACTTACTTTGTAATTAATCATCACTGACTTACTTTGTAATTAATCATCACTGACTTACTTTGTAATTAATCATCACTGACTTTATATATGTTAGAGAAAACACTCCGCCCCTCGGGATTTTCCTCCTCCTCCGGTTTTACACTGTCTACCAAAACCTCGGAGGTGTGTTTTCTCCTGTACGTAACAACTGTAATTATCACAAGTAGCGATCCAAACAATTACAGTGTGGGTAGATTTACAAGGTAACAACAGTAGTTCCAACAGCGATCCAAACAATTACACTGGTTTGAGTCAGATTCGAGACCGATCAAGCATCATTTTTGTATCAGAGGAACACCTGTCTGTTAGAAACTTAAACACATACTTCGCTCTGTCATATGACTATTTAATACACAAACACTCAAGTTTCAGATGGCAGCGGTAACCAGCCACATACAAAACTGTGCAAGAATGAAACACTATCTGTTACAGCCACAAATGCAACGTCATCCCCCAAAGGTAAAAGTATCTTGACCATTGCGGCAGTAGGGTGAAAGTTACCATCTCTCTCTTTATTACTACTATCACCATTTTAGTTATATAATTGGGGTAAACTTGAGCATCGTCTTGTCACCAACATTTCAAAAAGTATAAAGGGGTTCTGCAGTTGTTTGATACCAGTTCCATCAATCAGTACCTCAGCAAGCGTTTATGGTACACTCGTGGAGCACATGCCCAACTTTGACGCAGATGTGGCTTGTATCATATGTTCGTGTATTAGGCCAAATACAAAAAGTGGAATGTTTCTCACTTTCATTTAGGATCGCAGCAGTTTTATTGTCATTTAAAAAAATAGTCTCGATCATCCATTTGTCCACTATAAGAATGAGTGTCTGTAAAGCGCATGTGGCTGACTCTACTGTTAATTATAACATGCTAAACTTCCCAAGCTGTATTTCTGATCGAAAGAAATAAAAATGACGAGAAGTTATTAGGGCATATTACGTTTGCATCACCTCCAAATTGTGGGACCCGTGAAGGTCCCGGGGTAGAATAGGCCTTCAGCAACCCATGCTTGCCATAAAAGGCGACTCAGCTTGTCGTAAGAGGCGACTAACGGGATCGGGTGGTCAGGCTCGCTGACTTGGTTGACGCATGTCATCGGTTCCCAGTTGCGCAGATCGATGCTCATGTTGTTGATCACTTGATTGTTTGGTCCAGACTCGATTATTTACAGACCGCCGCCATATAGATGGAATATTGCCGAGTGCGGCGTAAAACTAAACTCACTCACTCACTCACTCCAAAGGTTGGATTTAACATCGAACGATCTCGCATCTGATGGGATGACAGAGGATGTCATTGTGAGCTTGGCAAGCAATACAAAAACAAATTTTGTCATTAAACAAGAGAGTAATAGACATCAAACAGAAAATTACAATACCAGGGGATATGTATGCGTGCGTCATGTACTAATACACTCTTTCAGATCGATCCATGGACGCTGCTGATGTTTTTGTACAAAGCAAATATACAGTGTTCACTCAAACGGGAACTGAACCTGCAAGTGGTGCAAACAGTTACGTGTATCTTGATATATTTGGAGGAAGTATTTGCCATCAGTTATACTTGGATAACAAAGGACAGGAATTGGAGAAGGGACAAAATGACACGTTTCAGGTAAGCGAAGCCAGGCCATTATAATATAAGGCAAAATTAGAAAAGTGGACTGCTTCTCGGGTATCGGCGCGTCACTTTTATTTGTGCATGTAACAACTTTGAATTGCCATTTAAAGGAATATATTTACTTGTCTGCGTGCCGATCATGCATTTGTCCACTATAAGAATGAATATCTGTAAGAACGCTCTAAGACCCATTAACACGTCCTAAACTTCCCAAGTTGCATTTCTCTCTCGTCACTTTTTTTCAAATAAACCCTTTTTTCAAGAAACCCCAAGTCCTACCGCCCTCGTGCCTTTTGAGAAAGTATGAGGCGGGGAAACATTTTGTTCTTTATGTAGCATAAGCAGAAACTTTTACCATGGGCAGAGGCAGCTTTTCCTCTCTATTAAGAAGCAGGGGTGGTGATGCATGCTTCCTATATTTTCCTAGATTTAAAGGTCGGATAACCAAATTTCAAGACAAAAAGGGAGTGAGCACCCCCTCCTCCTCTGGATCCGCTTATAAAAACTCAAATCCGTTTGGTCTATAGAACATAATCATCCACATCTGAATCAGATGATCTGGCAACCATTCAAGGGCGACGTAGACGCACTGGGAATGTGCATTTTCTGTAGTCGATTATAAGGTATGTTCTGCGTCAAGATGAGCATTATAATATTCCCTTGCGTTGTAGAACCAAACAGTTTACACATGAAAGCGTCGGTGGATTTGGACGTGTCTGTGCTACACATTTCCTTTACCATGTTTGCCAGGAAAGGCGACAAAAGGAAATGGGTGGTCAGCCTCGCTGACCCGCTGTTGACCACTGAATTGTCTGGTCCAGTTTCGATTATTTACAGACCGCTGCCATATAGCTGGAATACCGGTGACGACTAAGTTAAACAACAAGAACAACTAAACTTTGTTCGGCATATAGCGTTGCATTATTGTCAACTGATTGTTGCATCCTTGCTACTTGAAATTGATATCCGTCATCTTGAATTGTTTTCCAATGAGACACGTGGGTTGCCTTCTGAAACACCCGTGTCACCTCATTATACAGAAACGTTTGGAACACATGGCTCATGACGGGGCCAGACTGATTTAAGGTCACGCTCACGAAGACGGTCCAGGGGTGTGACCTCATTTCCTGTTTGGAGTTACTTACTGTATAAATGCCCATAGACTTCGTGTGTACCTCTTACCCGGCACGTACCAGTTTTACACGGTGCGGTCATATGACATGATGTTCCTAATGCTGTTCAGCAGCTTGATGGTTGAGTCAATATCCACAGCCAGTATTATCGTCGTAAACACCAACTACTTGAACGAGTGTTTGGGAATGACACCATTCTAGTATAACATGAACCTTATAATTTCCATAGGAATGTCACAGCACGGGATAACACATCCACTGGGAAAGTACCAATCCAGAGTGTCCATGATGTTTCCTTGGTTTGGGACATGAAACTCATTCAGGTGGAGAAAACAGACTGATTTACACTGGTCTTCAACTATGAATGAGACATCTGCCCACTAATGACTCCAGTGTAAACATAAATATACTCATTAGGGGATAGAGGATAATGAACTTTCATTTGGATAGGAAGTGCAAACGTTAACAAACGTTTCAAGGACAGACATCTTATGAACGCACCATCATTTCCCTCTATTACTACCTCTAAACACGTGCACAACGCAGTAGCCCCATACGCGTGCATGGGGTCCCATTCTCCCATTGTCCCATTGACGTTTTTTTCAAGAAGGTCGAGAAATCACTTAGAACATTAATTTCGACACTCATCTTGCATCACACATTTGTTAGTGTTTGTTTCTAGTCGTTTGTTTTAAAATGAAAATCGTATACATGCAAATGACGTGCCATACACCAGTCATCTTTCAAAAGCGACTACATCCCAAATACCCTAGATATGCCCTAGATATGCCCTAGATATGCCCTAGATAACACCAACTGTGATCAAGACATGTGAAGCATAACAAGAACAATGTGTTTAACATAATAACATACTGCATAGATCAACTTACCAGTCCACCAGCTGCAAAATCCTCAAGAAATCCACCACACTTGTGCTATAGAATCCATGAATTTAGTCACATAGTAACACTGCTCACGCATCCACAACCACCACAGGCCAGTCAGCCTACCTAGCTAACACGAAACATTTTCGAAACTTTTTCATAAGGTTTCAAAAGGGTTTTTCAAACATGTTTTGGGAACGTTATTAAAATGTTTCACAAGTCATAATGTTATTGAAATGTTTTCAAAATGTTATTCAAAAATATGCTATAACATGGTTCCAAATATTCCATAACATGTCATTGAAGTGTTTTTAAAACTTTGTAGATATGTTGTGAACGAGCATGTTTAATGAAATATGCATGGTAGTCATGTTTTAAAACAAACATTGTGACACATTAAAGAGATATCAGATAAATACTGTCTAAATCCCACTCATATACTAGACATGTTTTCCAACTGTTTTCCAAATGTTTTTCAAATGTTTTTCAAATACGTCATCACAACATATCATTGAAATGTTTATACAAACTTGTTGCAGCAATGTTGTGAAAGAACATGTTTAATGAAATATTGTCT
This sequence comes from Haliotis asinina, assembly GCF_037392515.1. Classification (NCBI taxonomy): domain Eukaryota; kingdom Metazoa; phylum Mollusca; class Gastropoda; order Lepetellida; family Haliotidae; genus Haliotis; species Haliotis asinina. The sequence goes on along the minus strand of NC_090292.1, from coordinate 21,108,105 downwards.
CCACGTTTAAAAAAATAAACATTTTGGACACATGCATGTCATGTCATACAAATAATGTGCAAAACAGCCACTTAACCGGTAGGCCAAGGCTAGTAAAAATCCAGTCGGGACAGTGAATCTCATCTCAATTTTCATGGGATCATTTTGTAAAAATATCTCTCCGACTTGTGAATTAATAATACCTTTGAAATCATACAAGATTATGGCGTGATGAAAATGTTCATCATATCAGCAGCCTAACGATGAAACCCGTGCCATGTCACACAAACAATGTGTATCCAAATATGCAATAACACGGGTTGAGGGGGCAGGTTGTTGGTGGTTGATGGATGGGGTTGTATAGCATAGTGGACTTTGAATTTATACAGTTATGCTGTAAATAGGTATATAGGGTATAAATAAAGGAATACGGGTTAAGCTGGGGGGTTAAGTTGGGGGATTAAGTTTATAGGAGGGGTGTGTCTCTGTCCCTGTTGATTGAAGGCTTGTGTCGGCGGATTTGGACTGCTTCTGTCAGGTTTCTTTTGGTAAGGTCCTGGAGGTTGTTTGGATAACATTTCCGCATTGTCCCATTCAATGTTGTAACAAGGGCAGTCGAGATAGACCAGGTTCAGGGATAGACCAGGGCAGTTGAGCAAAGAAGCTGTTATCCATAAAGTATTATACCCCATTATCCATCAACTTCTAAAATGCCAATCAAACAGAGGAGGAAAAATATCACTGAGTGCTATGGTTAACAGAGGAGATTAAGGCTGACTGACTGTTCCTCGCAGGATGAAGAGCTAAAATCTCATGCATTCTAGTTTCTACCTTGCGCTGATTAGGAACAATATAACTGTGTCATATGGAGAGCCAAGGTGGCTAAGACTGAATGGTCATCAAACGAATGGACAATGGTGATGCACTTATGGAATAGAGCAAGGATGGAGCATGGGATTTTTTGCCATGGTTGAAGAATGGACTTGTAAACAGTTTGAAAGTGAGTGTGAGCGGGGCTTCTCCACTGTAACCAGACAAAGCTTCTGGGATAGCTACAGACAGCAAGGGTCAACCGGCCCCGGGGCAATGCTGCTCCCCATGAAAACCCTTACACCAGATATCTGTTTTCCCCTTGGAGAGTGTATACTGCAAGTTTGGTTTCATTCAATCAGGTTGGGGCGAGTGATTTATCTAAAAAAAATGCTATTTTGTAGAACTGGTGGAGCAGAGTGGAGATCATTTGGTGCAGTGAATAAATTTATTTTACATTCATTTACAAACAATTGTTTGCTAATCACTATTCACATCAAAAGGCACCCCTTACTTTACATCCGCTCTCTTAAAAATAAGTGGAATACTGTTACACATCATAACCAAAAATACTAATGCATAAATGGGAATCTAAACTGGTTATCTGCGCCCCAGTATATCCAATATCCAATATAATATATAAAATGCGATTATGCCTTTACTATACCTGGTACCACTGCATCCATTTTGGATTTTTAACCTTGAACTCAGATGGAGTGAAGAGGAATCAAGATTGCGACACATAATGTTAATAGGGGGCAGACAACATCCTCATGCCTTCGTACACATATACACATCGTACACCTTCAACAAAAAAACTCCACAAAATATAATTCTTGAAACTAATTAATAATTTTTCTCTGTTGATACATCTATGTATATCTATGTATCCGAAGTGGGATCCTTATCTTTCGACTCTAGAAACACGTTAGCAAAACCCACTCAAACCCATCCATTTGTCGTGCAAATGGCGTTTTTCCGCGACGCCAAATCAGGGTTTGCACGTGCAGTTGATCACGTGATCTTTGCATCGAAGTTTTGGTCATTTGCACGTGTTTGCATTGGCCTCAAGAATTGAAAAAGAAAACTTTTAAACCCCAGTTCAAACTTTAAATGCCACGATTGTCAAATGTGGCATGTTTCAAGCGGGAAGATCAGTTATTGACGTCGCAAGAGCAATGGGAAGCAGCCGTCGTACTGTGTATGAATTGCGAAGCCGTCTACAACAAACTGGCACCACTTCTGATCACCCAAGGTCGGGTCGTCCACGTGTGACGTCATGAGCAGAATACCGTCAAATCGTCCTACGTCACCTAAGTGACAGATTTCTGCCGGCTACAAGAACCAGGACTGAGACGTTTAGAGGTCGATTCGAAATCGGTTGCGGGATGCCAGTCTCCATTTTCGACGTCCATATCGTGCGCCAATATTCACGCCGTTTCATTAACGTCAGCGTGCTTTGTGCCCAACGTCACCTCCGATGGACCCAGAGAGACTGGAATCGAGTCGTCTTTAGCGATGAATCCAGGTTTACCCTCAGGTTCGCGGATGGTAGGCATAGAGTCTGGAAACGACGTCCTGAACGGCATGCCCAATGTTGTGTGCATAAAGTCGACAGATTCGGGGGCGGAAGTTGCATTGTGTGGGGTGCTTTCTGTGGGAACATCTGTTAGCGACTTCTGGTCATCCGTGGAAACCTCACAGCTGCTGCTTACAGCGACCAGGTGCTCACCCCCGAACTCATTCGTTTCATGGCGGTTCATGGCTCAGTTCCAGCATGATAACGCGATGTTGACACAAAATTTCCTTCAAAACGATGGAATCAACGTCATGGAGTGCCCATACAGACCCCCTGACCTTAATCCAATAGAGCACGATTGGGATGCACTTGGGAGAAGGCTTCGTGTTCTGAGGGACCAACCTCAGAATTTGCAGGAACTTGGCACTGCCTTGCAAGAGCAATGGCGCAGAATCCCCAACCACGTGTCCACAAGCATCAGAAAACGGTGTTTGGCAGTGGTGAATGCGTGGGGCGGCCATACTTAATACTGAATTGAGAAAATTCGATTTTTTTATTCTTGTTACTTGACATTCTGTATACCCATGTTTTGGAACGGTGGTTTAGCCTAATGGAACTGATTGTGCTTATCGACTACATCCCACATATCTTAGCAATGAAATACTAACAATTTAACAATCTTACCCACTCTTGTTCTGTTATAGTGCTCTGAAGAAAGAATGTGAAGTTTCTTTTTTGATTCAGTATATATGTTAAACCTCTGATAAACCTCTAGATTTCTATATTAGACGTCTTTTCAGCACATTGTGTAGGCGTCATTTATACGTCTATTAGACATCTATGTCCCTGCTGGGATGTCTAAATCTCTGACAAGTACCGAACCCGTTTCTGAAATGTTTCCAAAATGTTATTACAAAACGACGTTTGAACTGGAAGTTTTCAACACAGGGGTGCAAAATTCAACTGCAACGTGTTACTACAACTAACTTGACACACTTCGATGGAGCCTTAGATGGAAATGCACCATTTTCACGAAGTTGTTATTAAAAGTGAGTGGTTCTGTGATGTTTAAAGACGTTTCATTTACAGTTTACCTCGCCTTGTAACCTTGGTAACATTACAAGAATGAATATGCGAGTCTTCAGCTACATTCCATCAAGCTGGTTTTGTGTTGGGGTGAGTAACTGTTCACGCTTACCTCAACTGACAACATGCAAGGCATACTGAGTGTTTCGCTTGTACTAGATCAAATTGGTAATGAAGGGGCATGGGTTGATGTTAGTTTGTGTTTCCTGAGCAAAGAATGTATCTATTTTCTTACCGAACATCTCGATGTTAATTTTGAACTGTTTGAAGCATGGGTATCGGATCGTACACTTCAGCCAACCTTTGTGAATCAAACGAATCAAATCGTGCATCTAGCTGGTTTTTTTATTAATCTTAATATTCACACATACTACATTTGTCAAAATTTGTTTTTTGGGAATCTGTAGGCATGTTTTTCGTAGCTATCGCTAGATAGCGCACTGAACACATGAAAAAACAAACAGAGTTTTCTCCCTTCCATCGATTTGCATTCCCAATACATCGGTAATGTTCGTGCATCATGCGTGATGTGATGTTATTCGAGATAAAGAAGTACTACCACGAAGTTCCGAATAAGTTGCCAGTGGCAGCAGGGTACATTGCAATGTACCATACTTGCAGGTGGGACAGTGCAAATAACTGAACAGCTCTTAGCCAATCAGAAAACGACATTTATGTGTGAGGTTAAATAATAATAATTACGACTATGTTCCCTCGCCCATATCATGACAGGATGACGCTAGTGAGTAGCATGCAATGCCAGGGGCGGTGGGGTAGCCTAGTGGTTAAAGCATCACGCTGAAAACTCAGGCTCTATTCCCCACATAGGTAGAGTGTGTGAAGCCCATTTCCGGTGTCCCCTACCGTGCTATACTTGGAATATTGCTAAAAGCGACTGAAAAAACCCAATACACACACACTCACGGAGGCACATCCTTGACCTTCCATGGGCTCAAATGTGATGTTCTACAGTCAATCGTTGTAAGTCTTTACCTTGTTTTAATATTGCATTTCCATTTTTAGTTAGAACGTTTTACATACTAGTTTTACATTCTAGTTTTACATACTAGTTTTACATTCATACCTGATATTTATAGACTTTTACATTTTCTTTAAGTTTCAGTATGGCTGAAATATTACCGATGATACTGAAAATTTTAACTAACCCACTCTTATCTGTGATTGCAGATTGAGGTTCGGCGTGAACTGGAGTACACTCGACACTCCGACGTTGAAGTTTTCTACACTCTCATTAACAAATGGTTTCTTAGATCGTGGCATCCATTTAACATAGAAGAACGTTCAGAACTAGAGCAGAGACCAACGAAGACATATCGAAAAGAGTTTTGATATGGCATTAGACTGGGATAAAACTGTAATCATTAAATATAATAAGACTGACAGAGCTTTCTGTGAACGATTACAAGGTCTGTCTTGCACTAAACACTTGATAACCTTTGAGATCTGTTTAAAATCGCCATTTTGTTGAGTGCGGCGTACAAATAACCTCACTCAATGTTTAAGCCATTCGTTACCGCACTTTACTGACTGGCTGGTCTCCACTGGAAATTACACTGCGTCATATATTTGTATGTTCTTCAATAATAACTTATAAATTTGTTTGGTGATGTAAGAATTCTGGATCATTTCCAGTGATTGGCTAAGTGTCGATACGACTGCAAGTGTCGAATGTGCTAAAAGCTATGTGGCTTCAATACAAAATGTTATGCATGTCAACTTCTTGTTTATTGTAAACACAATGTTTCAGGGCATGTTCTTGACCCTTCATTTTTTCACCTGACGAAGGACCAAGGATACGTCCTGAAAGGTTCTGTATACAATACAGACGCTGACATCCCTACTGTACCAACTTCTGCATGCCTCTTAAGAACCTGAAATATGCTGTGTCCGGTCATCCCTGACATTTATGTTGGCCACTGCTGGCCAGAACATATGGGTGAGTGAGTGAGTTTAGTTTTACGCCGCACTCAGCAATATTCCAGCTATATCGCGGCGGTCTGTAAATAATCGAGTCTGGACAAGACAGTCCAGTGATCGACAACATGAGCATCGATCTGCGCAACTGGGAACTGATGACATGTGTCAACCTAGTCAGCGAGGCTGACCACCCGATCCCGTTAGTCGCCTCTTACGACAATCATGGGTTGCTGAAGACTTATTCTGTCCCGGGTAGACCAGCACGGGTCTCATATGGGTGTCACCATGCCTATTTACGCGATCGATAGCGTGTCATTGTAATCCGAACTGTTTACAAACTGACAGATATTATTTCAAGACTTCAAGACATCTTCTTCCGAAAATGGTCAGTAAATAATTCATGTTTTATACCTCTATTTTTCTCATAAACCTTTAGGACCTAAACTATAGAATTGTTTTTCATGATTTTAGAATTATACATTTACGCAAACCCTAGAGAGCCTTGAATCCTGATAACGAATCCATTTGTGAAAAATGTAACACAGTTAATATTGAGAGTGAACTTCATGCATTATTTGTATATACCAAGTATTCAGATATACGAAGTAAGTATTTGGTATTTATATTGGGACCGGGAAGATATAAACTAATAGTGTCGTCGTTTCAATTCCAAGAATATTGATGCTACGGAATATGTTACAATTTATCTGAAACATGATTTCAGTGCATAGAATATAACCATCAGCACGTTCATTTAATTGAAGGTTTGTATACCTGAATAACACTGCATAGACTGAACCTTGTTGCCGTCATACAGCTTGAATACTGCTGAGTGCGACGGTAAAGTAACAAACAACCAAACTAGCAAACAAACGAATAGTAGTTCAAGAATTAGAATACTTTTATCATATATGTCACTGTAGTGTCCAACTGATATGCTCGTGTTTATATCACCCCAAACTGTGTTCCACAGGTGATATTGCTTATGTGATTTCAGACGATATCTCGTAGGAGATATCATTTTGACAGTAGATTTTGTACAATGGTCTGACATTGTTATGACGTCATGAAGTTGACGTCACAATGCTATGGCATCGCTTCACTGCAAATCTAATGACAGTACTGTGTTCAGAGTACATCTTTCATTGGAAGTTAATGAAGAATTATTTTGAATGATAAATAACCTTACTCATCTTACGAATCTTACCCTCGTGTCTACTGATATCAATTATATAAAGACGAGTTGATAAAGTTACAAATTAGGATTTGTCACTTTTTCAACTCGTGTATATGTTTTATTTTATGTCAGTAGACAGCTCATGGCTTTTGCCCCCTCCACACGCACCATCAGCTCATGGCTTTTGCCCCCTCCACACGCAGCAATGACAGCGAATAGGTCTTCTCTCATGAAACGCTGCCTAGTCGAACCCACAAAACCGAAACTCTCCAACACTGCCGCCTTCTGCATTACGCAGAGCATCAGAAAGGCTGTGCTCTCTCTGGAGAACCCGGACACTCTTCTGATGTGCGCCAAGTGCTTCTTGTCTGTGACATGTTTTCCTCAATTTTGTTTTGAGTCATGTGCTGATATGTTCTGTACTTTATCAGGAATCACTCACCTGTATTGTGACGCATTGTATCTCAGTATTACCATTTATATCTGGAATAACTGACATCATTTACCTAGTGGGGTAAAATATGCAAAGTGCTGATATTTGCACAGTGTGCACTTAGTGATTCTCTAAGCTGATTGCTCATTTAAAAATGTCAGTTTTCTTGAACTTGTCAAACCTCGGACCCTGAAACTATAAAAAAAAATATATTTTCGGTTAGTGCACGTTCCTTAGTCCAACATATTATAGAATCATATGTTCGTGTGTAAAATATATGCTGCATTTGAGTGTTTGTTTTTGTATTGTCCTTCAGCTTTTTGTTTCATGTTGAGCCCAAAGTCAATTAATTTAATTTTAATATCAGAACATTTTGTGATATTCTGTTCAGTATTCATTACCCTGGCATGGTGATCTACCTTCAGTTGTTGGCAGTCTATAGCCCGTTTTTACATTGCATCGTCCTCTATAGTTAAGCTGTTTTAGGTTTCATTACTAGTTTTAAATCTCTACATGTGATAATCTAGTTGTTTTACTGTCCTTTAACATTCACTATTATAATTGCACTTTATCAGTGGCTGTAATATTGACAATGTGACGATAAATTTTAACTCACTCACTTGAATATTCAATCGGTACTTTCTTTGTCAGCATTGATAAAGGATGCATTATCAATTCTGAAGCCGCTCGTTAATAGTCTGATCAATCGATCCATTTTACAAATTGAGTAAAAATATAAATAAATAATAATAACGAACAGGAAACCTTGGCACAGATGGGACGAGTGTGTACTTCATGAACATGACAATGCACGTGCATCCCGAGGTGTCATCCCTATAAATAGAACCACCGAATCATTCGCTGTTCTACACTAGCGACATGTCACGACTATCAAGGGAACAGGGGGGACAAAGCTTTAAGAAGACTGAATGCTGCCCAGAATGCAAAACCTTGCAAATCATTTTGTGGTCATATACAATATACCGCCTGCAGGAACGAGTCCATGGCATTGGAAGCACAGCCGATCGTCCTCGGAGTGAGAAGACCGCCTGTGACAACGTTGAGGTTAAATCTGCTAATTGTCCGTCATCACCTGCAAAATCGGGCTACGGGAAAAGGACAGACAACCACTGGCAATCACCAGAGACCAATCATTGCTGACACAGTGCAGAAGTGTTTGAGGAACAGGAACGTCACTTGCCGCAGATCCGATCTTCACTGTTGGATGTCGTCGTGCTCGACTCCAGTGAGCCACACATCATCAGGAATGACGTAACCGCTGTGCCGAACTGTAGTTTTCTGATACGAAATTCGGTATTGCGACTCAACGGCTGATGGCAGAATGGGTTTGGGGCGACGACGTGGGGAGCGTGTTGCAGATGATTTTGTCCTGGAAAGAGAAATGTGTCATATCAGCGAGTCCGGGCACAAGTTCCTATGGCCTTCATTAACCGTCTCATCCACCCCATGTACCGACGATGCAAAGTTTTCTTCAACGCTCAAGTAGGCCATACGCGTTACTGGTTTTCGGATCGCACTGTCACGACCTTTCGTCATTTTGACTTGTGATTGTCTTTATATATTGGTAATCAAACAACTTTACTTGCAAAGACTGAAGTTCTCGAAACTCTACGGCCAAACACGATACCCTCTCAATAACTCTCCTAGCCCAACGCTGCTTGACGTCAACTGATTTGTGACCTGAGCTCTGTGCACAAGATCACACACCGTCTCGATTAACGAGTGTTAACATCTTCCAAAACCTATCAGTATGACACATGCACAGTTTTATTGCACGGACAGCACACGTATAAGGAGTATGTATAAATATTTTGCACTCACTAATTCATTATATGATGCCGTACCCTCTGAACAACTTCAAGTGAAGGTCAGGGGTAGAACGGGATCGTGTGGTCAGACTCGCTGACCTGGTTGACACATGTCATCGGTTCCCAATTGCGGAGATCGATGTTCACGTTGTTGATCACTGGATTGTCTGGACTGGCCCAGACTCGATTATTTACAGCCCGCCGCCATGTAGCTGAAATATTGCTGAGTGCGACGTAAAACTAGGCTCACTCATTCACTTACTGTACATAGTGATGATGAATATTTCAATATACACATGAGCATTAATTAGGCAACGCCCATTTTCATGTTATAAGATTGTGTTTAACGCAACACACTGGTCATTCGTGATATGGAAACCAAACACATGGTTATAATTTTGTTAACTGAACCATCTGAAGTGTCAATCCAACAACTACCAACACTGCTGATACTTTCGGCTGTAATTTATTGACGGTCGTATTGGGGCACTAAAAACGTTATCAATAATCATGCCCCAAACTATAGTCACACAGACAATGTCTGTGGTCCAGCGTAAACAAAGTTCTCAAAAGCATTCTCTGTTCAATCCTAAGCCAACAGTAATGGTGACAGTATTTGGTGTATCCTCCCCTCGCACGGATAACTGCTGCAACCCTCCTCCTCATGTTGGAAAGCAAACGCCGAATGCGCATCATTAGAACCCTCTGCCATTCCTCATTAAGAGCCTGGGTTAATTCCTGTAGATTTTGAACAGGTGGATGGGTGGATCCCTTACTTGAACTTGACACCCCAGATGGTCCCATAAATGTTCATTGGCTTGAGATAGGGCTTCTCACAGGGCAAGATAATTTATCTTACCTCACACATGAATGTCGGTTTCTGATTGGCTGAGCGCTATTCTATTGTTTTCTATGTACCCGCTTACAGCCGAGGTATTATTTTCAATGTACACCGCTGGGAATTCCGAACTCTTCTGGTGCTTCATGGAAGTACTTCTTTGTCTCGAATAACATTGAACCACGCATCAAGCACGGAAATTACCGGTGTTTTGCGATTGAAATTCGATGGAAGGGGGATAACTCTAAATCTGTTTACCATGTGTCGTCTGCAAAATGGCGATTCGCCTCGCATTCAACAGAAGTACTTCAAACAGATCAAAATTAGTCTAAGCTGATTGCTCATTTAAAAATATCAGTTTTCTTTGAACTTGTCAAACCTCGGACCCTGAAACATGAACTATAAAAAAAATATATTTTCGGTTAGTGCACGTTCCTTAGTCCAGCATATTATAGAATCATATGTTCGTGTGTAAAATATATGCTGCATTTCAGTGTTTGTTTTTGTATTGTCCTTCAGCTTTTTGTTTCATGTTGAGCCCAAAGTCAATTAATTTCATTTTAATATCAGGACATTTTGTGATATTCTGTTCAGTATTCATTTCCCTGGCATGGTGATCTACCTTCAGCTGTTGGCAGTCTATAGCCCGTTTTTACATTGCATCGTCCTCTATAGTTAAACTGTTTTAGGTTTCATTACTAGTTTTAAATCTCTACATGTGATAATCTAGTTGATTTACTGTCCTTTAACATTCACTATTATAATTGCACTTTATCAGTGGCTGTAATATTGACAATGTGACGATAAATTTTAACTCACTCACTTGAATATTCAATCGGTACTTTCTTTGTCAGCATTGATAAAGGATGCATTATCAATTCTGAAGCCGCTCGTTAATAGTCTGATTAATCGATCCATTTTACAAATTGAGTAAAAATGTAAATAAATAATAATAACGAACAGGAAACCTTGGCACAGATGGGACGAGTGTGTACTTCATGAACATGACAATGCACGTGCATCCCGAGGTGTCATCCCTATAAATAGAACCACCGAATCATTCGCTGTTCTACACTAGCGACATGTCACGACTATCAAGGGAACAGGGGGACAAAGCTTTAAGAAGACTGAATGCTGCCCAGAATGCAAAACCTTGCAAATCATTTTGTGGTCATATACAATATACCGCCTCCAGGAACGAGTCCATGGCATTGGAAGCACAGCCGATCGTCCTCGGAGTGAGAAGACCGCCTGTGACAACGTTGAGGTTAAATCTGCTAATTGTCCGTCATCACCTGCAAAATCGGGCTACGGGAAAAGGACAGACAACCACTGGCAATCACCAGAGACCAATCATTGCTGACACAGTGCAGAAGTGTTTGAGGAACAGGAACGTCACTTGCCGCAGATCCGATCTTCACTGTTGGATGTCGTCGTGCTCGACTCCAGTGAGCCACACATCATCAGGAATGACGTAACCGCTGTGCCGAACTGTAGTTTTCTGATACGAAATTCGGTATTGCGACTCAACGGCTGATGGCAGAATGGATTTGGGGCGACGACGTGGGGAGCGTGTTGCAGATGATTTTGTCCTGGAAAGAGAAATGTGTCATATCAGCGAGTCCGGGCACAAGTTCCTATGGCCTTCATTAACCGTCTCATCCACCCCATGTACCGACGATGCAAAGTTTTCTTCAACGCTCAAGTAGGCCATACGCGTTACTGGTTTTCGGATCGCACTGTCACGACCTTTCGTCATTTTGACTTGTGATTGTCTTTATATATTGGTAATCAAACAACTTTACTTGCAAAGACTGAAGTTCTCGAAACTCTACGGCCAAACACGATACCCTCTCAATAACTCTCCTAGCCCAACGCTGCTTCACGTCAACTGATTTGTGACCTGAGCTCTGTGCACAAGATCACACACCGTCTCGATTAACGAGTGTTAACATCTTCCAAAACCTATCAGTATGACACATGCACAGTTTTATTGCACGGACAGCACACGTATAAGGAGTATGTATAAATATTTTGCACTCACTAATTCATTATATGATGCCGTACCCTCTGAACAACTTCAAGTGAAGGTCAGGGGTAGAACGGGATCGTGTGGTCAGACTCGCTGACCTGGTTGACACATGTCATCGGTTCCCAATTGCGGAGATCGATGTTCACGTTGTTGATCACTGGATTGTCTGGACTGGCCCAGACTCGATTATTTACAGCCCGCCGCCATGTAGCTGAAATATTGCTGAGTGCGACGTAAAACTAAGCTCACTCATTCACTTACTGTACATAGTGATGATGAATATTTCAATATACACATGAGCATTAATTAGGCAACGCCCATTTTCATGTTATAAGATTGTGTTTAACGCAACACACTGGTCATTCGTGATATGGAAACCAAACACATGGTTATAATTTTGTTAACTGAACCATCTGAAGTGTCAATCCAACAACTACCAACACTGCTGATACTTTCGGCTGTAATTTATTGACGGTCGTATTGGGGCACTAAAAACGTTATCAATAATCATGCCCCAAACTATAGTCACACAGACAATGTCTGTGGTCCAGCGTAAACAAAGTTCTCAAAAACATTCTCTGTTCAATCCTAAGCCAACAGTAATGGTGACAGTATTTGGTGTATCCTCCCCTCGCACGGATAACTGCGGCAACCCTCCTCCTCATGCTGGAAAGCAAACGCCGAATGCGCATCATTAGAACCCTCTGCCATTCCTCATTAAGAGCCTGGGTTAATTCCTGTAGATTTTGAACAGGTGGATGGGTGGATCCCTTACTTGAACTTGACACCCCAGATGGTCCCATAAATGTTCATTGGCTTGAGATAGGGCTTCTCACAGGGCAAGATAATTTATCTTACCTCACACATGAATGTCGGTTTCTGATTGGCTGAGCGCTATTCTATTGTTTTCTATGTACCCGCTTACAGCCGAGGTATTATTTTCAATGTACACCGCTGGGAATTCCGAACTCTTCTGGTGCTTCATGGAAGTACTTCTTTGTCTCGAATAACATTGAACCACGCATCAAGCACGGAAATTACCGGTGTTTTGCGATTGAAATTCGATGGAAGGGGGATAACTCTAAATCTGTTTACCATGTGTCGTCTGCAAAATGGCGATTCGCCTCGCATTCAACAGAAGTACTTCAAACAGATCAAAATTAAAATTCAGGTGTTTGGTAAGATAAATACGTTGTTCATTGGTCCCTCGGGCTCATGTATCCTCGAGGTTTGTTCATGTTTACACACACCTCGAGGGTACATGGGCCCATGGCCCCCTCGCGACCAGTGAACAACTTATATTGTCCACTGCGATAACAACTCTGGAACGATGGGGCTAGCATTATCGTCCATAAATACTGGGCAACTGGCGAGGGGTGTTGTTATCAAAATGCGGGACAACAGCAGCTTCCAGTACTTCCTGTTGGTATCTCTGACCATTGAGTGTCACTTGAATGGTGACAAGGTTCAGCTTAGAGTCATAGGAGACACACGCACACACCTATACAGAGCCATCGCCAAAGGGTTCAGCTGCATGGATGATCCGCTGTTGATAAGCCCCTTACTCATGCTCCAGACTCGCCAACGGCCATCAGTAACATGAAGAAGAAAACGGTTTTTCATCGGACCAATGGATCCTGCGTCATGTCCTCAAATTGTGCTTTTTGCCGTTGATTACACCACGCCACACGTTGGGCCTTGTGCCTATCATTGAGTAAGAGACTTGTGATCGGACGACGTGCATGGGGTCCAGCGGACATGAGCCTCCTTCGGATGGTGCTGGTTGAGAGACGAACACGCACTCTCAATTGTTCTCTGAGATCTTTGGCATTGGTCATGGCCCTGCGTCTCACAAGGCGAACAGCGGCACGGTCATCATGGGGAGTGGTCTTTCTCTGCCTTCCTGATCGTGGACGATCCTTGACGTAACCAGTGGACGCATGTTTGATTAGAAGGCGACTAATGACAGTGTGTTTGATATTCAATCTGGACCCAATGCTGCGACAGAACAAACCAGCTTTATGCATACCAATAATCTGCCATCTGGTATTTTCATAAAGCCTACGCCTCGGCATGTCCAAAAAAGTTCAATATCAGCACTGCTCAGTTATTGATGCGTCGATAAGAAAGCAATGAGAATACTTCATTTCACCTTTCTATACCCCCCAGTCGCTTGTACCATGACAGAACATTAGAATGAAAAGCAGGCATTTGAGTCAGCACGTGAATGTCATGCTAACTGCATGTGTATTTAGATATAACTGGTTAACTTCTCTGTTTTGATCCCTTTTTCTTACAATCGACAAATATTTTTTATGGTGCTTAATTAATGCTCACGTGTATATTAGCTATTTTGCACTTAAATTCATTATATGATGCCGTACTCTCTGAACAACTTCCAGTTCAGTTTACGTCCGGTTCGTAGAGGACCTGTGAAAGACAAGGGAAGAATAGGCCTTCAGCATCCCATGTTTGTCGTTAAAAGATGACTATGTTTGTCATAGGAGGCGACTAGCGGGATCGGGTGGTCAGGTCTGCTCACTTGGTTGGCACATATCGGTTCCCAATTGCGCAGATCGATGCTCATGTTGTTGATCACTGGATTGTCTGGTCCAAACTCGATTACTTATAGCTGGATTACTGCTGAGTGCGGCGGAAACTAAACTCACCCATTACAATTTCACTATATATGCGCCACATCATTAATGTTGACGGACTTTGAACAACTGGGTGAAATTGGGTCATGCCCCAGAATTGGCCCTATGACTACAACTCACAAACCACCCTCTCCGGGATGACGGAGTCATACACCTTATAGGACAAAGCAGTGCCTTACCTGGACAAGTTTCCGTACAGGTGGTCACTGCGTTCTGGTACACACGACATAGGGACACCAGTAGATGGTTAGTTGGGGCGGGAGCCGTGTGCGGGGTGGGTGTCGTCTGTGGGTGTGGAGCAGGATAGAGCGTAGATGTCAGACAGGTATGGATGCGGATGTGAGTGTTGGAGAGGTAGTAGGTACGGAACAGGTGTGTAGTTTGACAGGTGTAGATCTCAGACAGGTGTGAGTGTTGGAGAGGTGGTAGGTGCAGAACAGGTGTGTAGTTTGACAGGTGTACATGTCAAACAAGTATGGATACGGATGTGAGTGTTGGAGAGGTAGTAGGTACAGAACAGGTGAGTAGTTTGACAGGTGTAGATATCCGACAGGTATGGATGCGGGTGTGAGTGTTGGAGAGGTAGTAGGTGCGGAACAGGTGTGTAGTTTAACAGGTGTAGATATCAGACAGGTATGGATGCGGATGTGAGTGTTGGAGAGGTAGTAGGTACGGAACAGGTGTGTAGTTTGACAGGTGTAGATATCAGACAGGTATGGATGCGGATGTGAGTGTTGGAGAGGTAGTAGGTACGGAACAGGTGTGTAGTTTGACAGGTGTAGATATCAGACAGGTATGGATGCGGATGTGAGTGTTGGAGCGTGGGTTGTAGTGGGTCGGGGACAGGTGTGGAGCGAGTGAGAGTGAGTATTGTCCGTGGATGTGGATCAGTGCAGGATGTGGATTTGCGACAGGAGTGGATGTGCATGCTGCACTTTGAGTGAGTGAATGGGTTTAAGTTTGAAGTCAAACTAGGAAAGCTGTGAACTTTTAAATTCATTCGAATAAAAGCAAACACAGTGAACACAGGTACCTGTCTGTAACGGACAGTAACATTACTAGTCTATTACAGATTTGCATGTAACCATAAAACACTATTCCTAACTTCAACAATACAGTTAGTGAGTGAGTTAGTAGTTACCGTCACATCGGCAATATTGCTGCTATATCGTGAGGAGAACAATTCATTCAAAATAATGAAAATATCTGGAAGAGTAAAACCTGTCGACAATAAACAGTACAAATACTAGACTGTCACAGATGTGAAAATAAAACTAACATGTAAAACTAAGCTAAAACATCGTAAGCAGAGAAGACAATAAAATATAAAACACGGGCTATAGGTCACTAACAACTGAGCGTAGACCACCATACTAGAGACCACGGGGACTTACAGTACCTTTGCTACCTGCAGGGAGCCTAGCTGGATTTACACCATCCCCGCGACTGTAAGACAATTTAGCCAAAATTTAAAATAACAAATATACTACGTCAAAAACCTTGGTACTTGAAAATTTTACTTTGAAAGTTCTGGGACTTCCGTACTGCAACAATACAGTATATAACAAACCATAGATTGCCAACAACTGTTGAACCTTGTACACAGTATCCTCTGCCATCATCGATACTTTCCCTTTAATTTTCTTGACAACACTTCGTGTAGATGATTTTTTGATTCTGCTCGAAGGTTTTCAGGTTCACTTTCCAGGGTGGCATGTCGCCGAGAACCATGGTGTAAGTGCGTGGCATCTGGCATTTCGTGGCACAAACGAGATGAAAGTCGGGTGAATCGGCCGCTACAAACATTCAGATCACATCCCTTGTTGGATGTGAACTTTCTTTGCATGAGCCTGTTAGGTTTAGGCTCAGGAAAATTGTTCTGGAAGCATTGGTTTTTTTTTACATTTTGGACAGCAGACAAGTCACGCGTGTCTGCTAGATGGCGCCTCGATATTTGATGCATGTGAGATGATAGAAAATTAAAGATCATTCGAGGTTTACATATAAAATAAAAGAGATTATAGCTTCTTTATTACTCGCCCGTTGAAGATACTACAGTGTATTATAGCTAAAATGGATAGAATTATCATTAAAACGACCGCACGTTATCAGAAATGAGCTGGCCACTGTAACTTGATAATGCCCGCAAAATGCTTGACGACGGGCCATTATCAAGCCCGTTGTTAGGTGACGTCATAAGTAGCTCAGCTGTTGAAGTTCAATCACTTACGGCTCAAATTAACTTGGGTTCATCATTGACCATATATCTGGCTCACATTCGTCACTTGTGCCTGTGCCATTATGCACTTTCCTGCCTGTGCCAACCATAACAATTGTACCATAAATGACAACATACAGCAATGAAAATATCAACTTGAAGTCTAACGTTGTTGATCACTGAAAACAATGGCGGCTGGTAGTATGAGCAAAGGTCAAGGTCGAATGTCGTCACTCTCAATAGTGACGTCATCTGTGTTGTTCTATGACGTGTCTATATTTGCAAAATGTGTGTCAGTGACCTCCGTCGTTTTGTTGTTGGCAGTAAATGCTTCTAAACCGATGCCGCTGTTTTTATTCTTATTATATTAAAAATTTTATTCATTTTAGCTATAATAATGGTAACGCTATTTTTCAGGGCATTATCATTTGCAGAAGCCCTCAGTCTTTTCAACTGCCCCCCTTCATCGGGCAGTTAATGAAAGACCTCGGGCCTCTGCAAATGATAATGCCCTGAAAAATAGCGTTACCCTTACAATATTTTACGGCAATATTGCACTAGTGTAATACCGCTTGACGTATGACGTCAAAATAATTCAAAGTTGTGACGTCACAATGCAATTTTACTAGCCGTTGCTTGACTCGCGGAAAGCTGAGAGTGATCACACTGTAGGGAATTTCGCGGCAGTTTCTTTCAATTCATGCTGGCAAGTAATAAACAGAATACTGAACTCGCTTCCGTGAAATATCATTTTTATTAAACTCGTTAAAGATTTAGTCTCAAACTCGCTTTTGCTCGTTTGATACCAAATCATTAACTCGTTTAATAAAAATGGTGTTACACGGAAGGTCGTTTAGTATCCTCTGTGTATTCAGACAATTTGAATTTTTGTGTAAGGTCGTTCAGATGTGGTTCTGGATTGTGTTTCTATCGTATGCATATTGAATACATTGGTAAGATATGTTACTTTTATTCGCTCTGAACTTTCTCAGTAAAGTACAGTCTAATACTTTAGTTGGGTTGAGTCCCATATGGGATCTGGGATTCATTTGCCTAACGACCGTATATGAGCATCTATCTATGCAATTCCAGTTCTTCCCAAATCAACCATGTCAACGATTCTGAACAACCGATCTTGTTATGATTTGCTGAAAATCAATTCTAACACGGATATTCACTTGGTATGAGTATAAATCCCGTTATGATATGAAAACACCTCCTTCGTTTCTCTGTTGAGGTTCGTATTCCTGTGAACTCGAAAAGGGATTCTATAGTTGATTTGGCAATGACGTAGGGTTGGACTGATATCCATATTTGTGCTACTGACGTTATTGTGCTTGCAGTTAGTCACTCATATTTCTTGTACGTGGTGACTGTTTAGGCTTTTCCACTACGAGGAATCAATAGCATCAGTTATCGTTAATGATATGCGTGAGTGTTACAATTTATCGTCACTTCGACAATATTTCTCGTGACGAGAATATAAAAATTGAATGTATCCTAAACATTTTAATTTAAAGACAATACAACCTAAAACACAGGCTATAGATCGCCAAAAACTGAAGGGAGACAACCACAGTAGGAACAGTGAAGATGTGCATTACTTGGCCACTAGTATGGATTTACGCCATCAGTTTAGCCAAAGAATTCATAATACTTTAAAAGTTTTGAAGACTTACTACCTACTCAGGAGGACACCGTCAATGAGTGAGTGAGTGAGTGAGTGAGTGAGTGAATGAGTGAGTGAGTGAGTGAGTGAGTGAGTGAGTGAGTGAGTGAGTGAGTGAGTGAGTGAGTGAGTGAGTGTGATTTCAAATTTATCATCACACCTACACAACTAATCACTGTTTTTGTTTTTCTTCATTTCTTTTTATTTTCGGGAGTTGACTTAATTGACAAATTTTCATGTGAGTATTAACCGAAAGTGTTTAAGTACAAGTATCGTGATATTACTGTCCTCATTCCTCGGAGGGAACGTATGTCCGTGCCTGTAAAGGTGTCTGTAATCTGCCTGTGTTCTTTAACGTGATGGCTAAATTCGACTTCAGTTAATCCAGTTAGGCTCCATGCTCGTAGCAAATGTCCCCATGGTCCCTAGTATGGCGATCTACCTTCAGCTGCTGGCGATCAATAGCACAATTTTACATTGTATTGGTTGAAATATTTTTCTACTTCATTAAAGATAAATGTTATCCAGTTTTAACTCTTTCTGTAGTTGTTTCTTTGTTGAATTGTCTCTCATCGACAGATATTATAATGAACCTCATAAATGTGTACCTTGTTTTTGTTAAGATGTAACTAAAATATTAGCATGTCATGGAAAGCTCAGAGTAGGCTCCCTTGGCAGTGTAGCACACATTTCAGAGCTCTTAAAATAATTTTGAAGAAAAGAAATGCAATCGCGCCCACACAATGCGCAGTTTACCAACAGATGATGATTCGAAATCTATAAGGATCTCGCCGGAGATCGAAAATTCATAGAGTTACAGAACCAGGATCTGCGGTTTCCTTCACCCACCGAGATTGACACAGGCAGACCGTGTCGCCATTGACGTGAACTAAACGTATGTCACCTCGGCCTCGAATACACAACTCCGGACATCGGTATGCATCATATTGCTCACCCTACCCCTTCTTCTGTCAGCCACGGTTACCAGTTGTCTACATGCCGTAAACTCTGATTCCCTGGCAAAACCTTTGATAAACTCACCTGAAAGTGATTGTGTTTATATCGATGAAGCACATAATACTTTTGATATTTACTCGCCGCGAGGCACAGTAACATCTGCTTGTGTCATTCAACATTGTGCCATTCAAATTATGCTGTCGATAATGTGAAATCTGATCCAGACCCAACCCACGCAGCCTAGATTTAAAGATTTAAACTGTTCGGTGTGACATTGTTTAAACAGCTCTTGTTTGCTGAAGCATGGACAGTCACATGTCTGTTGTATGACATATCAGACAAATGCTGTACTCTAGAACATACTCGGACGAATATCCGCAAAGACATCGGTAGATTTTCACAAAATACAGTGAATGTCATCTTTAAACCTGAACGAGAGTAAGAATGAATCTTTCGACAGCAGGAAGACCCAGTCTACCTCACAAGGCATGGGGCACCCGTGACAAGCCACCTCTACTTGGTGGGTGCTCGATAACGGCTCCCCCAACCCCACCCACCCCCATTATAATGGGTGGTCTAAATGACCACAACCCGTACTGGGGTGGTACAAACCCCAACTCGAAAGGTAAAGTACTGGAAGATTTTATATCCAATAATGGCTTATGTATATACGATTTCGATTCCTGCACTTATCAGCATCCTGCAACGACCTGAATGTGTCAGTGATGCAGCTGATCCTATCGTTTTGTTTTGTTTTGTTTTTTTGACGCTTGAAATAAAATATGTGATGAATGTATACCGGAATCCTCTACTACTTCACGTTTACGGAAAGCGAGGACAAAAGGCAGAACATTATTTCCGCCACCATCCAACTGTCCACAACTTAAATAAGTTTAAAAAACTCAGTGTGATAGCCCGTGGTACCTTTACACAATAGCAACTATGGCGAGGCACCTCCTCACGGTGGGTGCTGGTGGGTAAAGCTAAGAGCTCGCCAATTCCCAGTTGTGGACCCGGGTACATATTTGGTCTACCAACCCTTTTGCTGTGGGTTGCGGCCCTGTGTCTGTGGGATCCTGGTGGTTGAGGACCTAGACGGGTAGGTGAATAGGTCCGGTTCAAACAATCGGCTGGTCATGCAAAACCCTGTGCATGGACTGCATATATGACATTTGCAGACATATGATTTCGGAATTGCTTGAATTTCGGTTTTGGCACCATTGTTAATCTGAAACGTATTTGGTTTTGAAATATGATGGGTCCTATTGTCCAGAAGGGGGTGCCTCATTGGCCAGTCTGGTGGATTAGGTATTCATATTTTTTTTCCCGCTGGAGTATATCATCTGAGTATCCTTGGTGCTGCAAGTCGGAGACCCACTTGTGTTTAGCATTGCCCTTGTGATACTCCGTGGTGGGTGGGGAGCTCAGACGATGAAAGCTAACTAACCAACATGCCATAGAAAACCCCTCAAAAGAGACCAAGCGTGAACTTGACACTGATCCCGTTGAAACTGACCACAGACTGCCCAGCGCGTTGATTACTGGCCACGTTTTCTTGTCCTTGAGACTGCTGACAAGACACCTTTGAAATTACAGGTACAGGTATACAATGCTTTGCCGGTGGAGTTAAGAACATTAGGCGATTACATTTCAGCTGAAGAAAGTAATGAAATCACAGGTCAGATGATGTGAATTATCGTATTGAAAATGAGACAGCGAGGTGCAGTGCAGCTGCTCAGCATAACGAGATTTAACGAATACCTAACAAGCAATGGAACATTCTTTGACTGGATTCCTAAATGCGTAAAACAACACACTCACACATAAAGTGAGGGAGTGAGTGAGTGAGTTAAATTTAACGTCACATCGGTAATATTTCATCCATATCGTGACGAGAATATTTAACATTAGGAAGCTATATATGTATTATAATGATAATATTATAAAAAAACTTCCAACGTAAACAGTAAAAATACTAGAATATCACAGATAAAAACATAAAACTAGTATTTAACACTAAAACGTTGTAATTAAAGAAGACAAAACAATATAAAACACGGGATATAAATAGCCAACAACTGAAGGTAGATCACCACACTAGGGACCATGGGGACTAGATTCACACCATCTCACCAGATGTTGGCGGTTGTGGGAAATGTCAGCCAATATTAAGACAACAAGAATACTACGTTTAAAAGGCCTGGCAAGTGTAAATTTACTTTGAATGTTTCGGAACTTACGTACCACACATAAATCAAAAAGAACAAAGTGAAGCATTTCAAATGCAGGTTGTTTATTTGCGTGCAACAAAGAACAGTAGCACAAGAGAATGTGATCAATACACTGTAAAGCTGCTGCTTATAACATGGCACGCGTTTCTTGTAACATCTGTCAGTTTTCAGAAAGATCGTTTCAGATCTGAACTTGTCAGAAAACAATCAGAAACACTACCCTGAAAAGTACCATCTTTAACTGTGCCATGTCCTTTAATATCACTTCAGCCTTTATTGCCTCAGTTTACGTCTTAGCTCAAAGGCTATCGTAAGTCTATTCAAGGTGTGGAAATGACAGTCGTCTTAGTTCTAAGGCTACCGGAAGTCTATGTTAAGGTGCTCTAAGACTACTGTATACGTCTATGTCAAGGTATGGAAGTTAGGACAACGTAGCTTTAAGGCCACCGTAAGTCTATGTTAATGTGTGAAAGTTACGGTCAACGTAGCGCTCATGCTGTTTTTTTATCTGTGTGATTCACGTAAGCATTGCTTGGGTATAAAGCCTCTGGCAACAGAAGAGGAAAAAATGGATCTCCGAGTTCCTCTCGTAGTATCTGACTTTGAAAAGTGTGGCAACCATATACATGTTTATTGCTCCTTCGCCTAAAAACGAAAGATATATGCCCATGTTAAAAATCCCTAACGCTTTACCCCATCATTCTCCTCCATGATACAAACACTCAGTGAACGCCTTCATCTTGTTGACATTTGAAAGACAGGAGTTGGATTTTGCAGAGGCACATTCTACTTACATGGCTGTGCGTTATTTCTGAGAAGTATTGTTTTTGTGGTCTCGGGATGTACATTTACAAAATGGACCATGCCAAAAAGCAGAGCAGCTGATTTGGGTTGTCCTTAATACCTCCTCAAAAGGAATAGATAAAATTGTTGTAATAGCCAAAGCTTCATAGCACAAACACGGAATGGAGTGAGAAAGTGAGTTAAGTGTAACAATGTGCCTAGTAATATTGTGCTTCACACAATGTACTCATATAGGAATCGAACCGGCACTTATTTTGGCTGAAGAAATAGTCCAGTTTAGACAATGTGCCTGATTGTTGAGCTTATGGTAAATGTACAAGTCACAGACGGGACTGAGATTTTATGCTGGCGTTGACAAATTGCCCGATTGGACAGCTTCCTCTGTACTTTTAGTTTATTGGGTCAGGGAAAACTTAACTTATATTTTTGGGGCACTGATTCACCATTATTTGGAAGATTACATAACAACAGACAGACGACGGAAAATGCTGATTGTCGTCCCATATGCTGTTCCACTTTGATAGCCGCTATATAGCTGGAATATTGCTGAGTGCGGCGTAAAACTAAGCTCACTCATTCACTCACTCACTCCACTTTGATACTTTTAATTATGATACACAAGGATATTCTTCTGTTATGAAATTCCTACATAGCTGAAACAATTATTTCTAGCAAACATTCCCATTTCATTTAAAACCCACCATTTCCTTATTTCGAAAGACCCATGAAAGTCACGGGGTAGAATAGGCCTTCAGCAACCTATGCTTGCCATGAAAGGTGACTATGCTTGTCGTAAGAGGTGGTCAGACTCGCCGACGTGGTTGACGCATGTCATCGGTTCCCAATTGCGCAGATCGATGTTCATGTTGTTGATCACTGGATTGTCTGGTCCATATAGCTGGAATATTGCTGAGTGCGGCGTAAAACTAAACTCACTCACTCACTTATTTCGAAAATATATAGTCAGTGTAAGTATAGTTTGCCATGTTAGAGGACGTACTGTACACTAACAGCCTTTGGTGATTGTGCCGGATCGAAAGTCTTTCCTATATGTCTCCAGGCGCGTGTAAGCTAATCCTTCAGCATCGTGTACAACTACATAACTATACGACTTGGGGGGTATCCATCTGCTTACATTGCTGTAAAATACTTCAACCTCTGAGTGATGAGTGTACTCCAGTTCTCGTCGGAGTTCAATCTACAAACAGGAAAGATAGCATCATCGTTAGGGTAGATTGTACAACATCGTAGATACCATTCCTACACTTGTATGTTCAACAGTTCCATTTGCTGATTGCTATGAAAACAATCCAACACGTCAGGGTGAGAGTAAATGTGGCCGCATTTTGCAACGTTTCTGTAGAATATAGAGGATATTATATGAGTGCCCATGTCACGAGACGAGTGCCTACATGTTGGTATTTCCCGAGCGCGATATACCGATATTTAGGCAGGAGTGTCGTAAACTTAATATGATATGGGCACGAATATGAGATTCTGTTTATCACCGAATTCGTCAATATAAACCCAAATCTACTCTCAAACAAGGACTGGCTACCCACCGTCGCCGCATGTAGACACAACGTCACAGAAGAAACGTGACGTCATAGCATTGTTCAGGACGTCACGTCACTATGACGAAACGTTATTTCAACATTGTATGAAAAATATGAACCCCCGATATGTTCGCCCTCGTAGGCAATGAATGTTTTTTTGTGCTCTGACAACAAGGATGCTTGAGAACCGAATAAAGAATTAGATTAAACAGCTTACTTCCAGAGGCTAGGTCATCATCAAGGTATTAGGCTTTGTTGATTGTTCAATCCTTCCAAACGACTAAGAGATACAGATTGGTGCATGATAACCAGAACAAACAACAGATGATTTAATGTCCCTGTCACCAAATTGTGAAACAAATTTCTGTATATTACAATTACGTATCGGTCATGGAACAATATTATGAGAAGTTCAGCTTTAACTCAGTGTCATAATATGCCAAGTTTAATACAAATTTAATACAATTTAACTTTTACTTGAGCAATCCATTACCTTGACGCAAACGTTCAGTGCGTTATAGCGATAATCACATCGTGACGTATCAACCCAGCCTAGACCCCAGCAGAAACAACAGTCTGCTAATCCAATAAAGAAGGAGCACACTCATTATAGATAAGAAAATTGAGTGATTGATTGATTGAGTGAGTGAGTAAGTGAGTTTAGTTTTACGCCTCTTTTTAGCAGTATTCCAGCAATATCACGGGGACACCAGAAAATGGGCTTCACACATTGTACGTGTGGGGAATCGAACCCGGGTCTTCGGCGTCACGAGCGAACGCTTTAACCAACCGCCCCGATAAGGAAATTCAAGAATACGTAGTCCCTGAACAAACCTTACCGAAAACATATACTCGTCACGATATGGCTGAGAAATTGACGATGTGGCGTTAAATATTAACTAGCTCACTAACCTAAATCATATTCATGAATATGATAAAAAGGAGCACGGATACGTTTTTCATTTCCCCAAACTGTAGACTTGCCACATTCGATGTATTGGGTACATTTGATTCATGATATACCACTGATCATTGCCACTATAGAAGGATTACAAACCGCATTTAGTCCATACAGACCAATCAACAAGAACCACCACGCATCAATTATCTCCTCGTGCAGATATTTACACATTGTAAATTGTTGTAAATCTCATATGTACACATTTATAAATGTCTTGTAAATCTCGTATATACAGAATTGAAAATGTCGTATTTACAGTGTTGTTGAGAAACGTAAAACACACGTGAATGTTTTATCCCTGACAGAATGTGTGTGATTACTTACCCAGGAACAGAGCCAATGATCAGCTATGAACACGCTTGATACTTTTAAACTCATTCTTGTCATTTTCCCAATGCTACAAGGTGCGCGGAACTGAAAACGTGAACCAGTTGTGTAATGATTATAGACACACATGCATTTCGTATCTGGAGTATGTGGTTGAGGGGGCAAATGCTCATTACCCGACATGCAACATTTCAACAGTGCAGCAGAGGGCTCCAAGTGATGCTTACCTTAAAAGTAACATTTTGTCCCTTTGCCATTTCCGCCCCTCTCAGGCGTAATGAATGAGTCGCAGCTTCTCCAATCAAACTAAGGTACACCAAAGATTTCGTATCAGCGTATGGTTCAGTTGCAGTATGAGTGAGTACCATATATTTGCTTCGAACAAAAACATCAGCCTTCCCCTTAGGTGGATCTGTAAACAATGCACCACAAAGTAACAAAAATGATTCTCTGCATATAGATGAAACCTTAACTAGAAAAAACACAATTAGAATTATGCCACTGAGAGACGAATGGTTAAAGTGTTCAAGCGAACCTTGGCACTTTGTTTTAGTTTGTTTTCGTTTCGTTTTTTAATTTTTGTTTGTTTTGTTTTGTGAGTTTTTTTGTGTTGTTCAACGTTGCCCATCTGTATGACTTTAGAGACAGTCACTGCGGGTGAGAAGTGAAGTCAAGCATTTGCCATTACTTAAAAGAATGAACTGGAGAAGGGTCATGCATCATCCAGATCAGCGAGTCTGACTATCTGGTACCCATAGTCGACTCTTACCACAAGCGCGCATACCACTTCTAACCCAGATAGACCCGTGAAGGTCCCGGGGTAGAATAGTCCTTCACCAGCCCATGCTTGCCATAGGAGGCGACTAACGGGATCGGACTGTCAGGCTCGCTGACTTGGTTGACACATGTCATCGGTTCCCAGTTGCGCGGAGCGATGCTCATGTTGTCGATCACAGGATTGTCTGTCCAGACTCGAATATTTACAGACCTCCGCCATATAGCTGGAATAACTAAAACTAAACTCACTCACTTACTCTAGCTCTATGACGATCACCCAATACTTGATCTATTTGAAAATTTGTCCAAATCCTAGGAAGACCCATTTCACACTCTACACACAATGTCAATATTCTAGCAATATTCCAGCAATATCACAGTGCTGGATACCAGAAATGGGCTTCACACAATGTGCCCTTGTTGGGATTCAAACCCTGGTGAATGTTTTAGCACCTAGACTACCCCACGACCTGAGATGACATAGCTTCGTTGGCAGGGTCGATACATTAGCATATATAACCAGTATTCCCTGTCGTATTATAGTCGGAGCACTGCTAAATGTAGAGCAAAACTAAACTATTGATAAACTAACACTTACTTAAGTTGGCCTACTTACAAATATGTCAACGTAACGTCGCTCGGAAATTGTATAATAAAGACACAAGGCCTTGGCTCATCAGTTCATATCTGATGACTCCCTTTAAAGGAGCGGGTCAGACCTTAGATAAATATTTGCGACCAGAAGTTGACTAATAGTTGTCTGGACAACTGCTCAGAGCTTTCGTATTTCGAATTACCTGTGTGAGATGACGAGATGCTCTCTTCATAATCTTCTGTATACAGCATTCCCGTTGGGTCCCGACAGAAGTTTGCACGTACCTTTACACCGCAGTTTCCTGAAGCAGAAAATATGGTATGTTAGCCACGTTCAGTCTGCAACAAAAGCCTGGATACAATGGAACATGTATTCAATTAATAGACCATGTTTTTTTGTGGACGCTGACTCTTATTTGCTTTCATATCTGAGACAAATTACAAACAAAGACTTGTGGACATAAAGAGATTATAAACATGGCTGGACAGATTTGCTGAAACGAATCAACACATCATCTCCCCTAGTCTACAATAAAGAGACTTTCTGCTTTGTACTGATAACTTCAGAAACAATTGGAAATTGACATAAACGCTTAATACTCCTATTTTGTGTTTATTTGATAGGACATTATATCAAACATGTGCATTCTTTCTCCTCTTGCAGATTTCTGTACTGGGATGTATAGAGACGGTCGCTGAAAAAAAGTGAAAAGTCTTGGGCAGTAGTTTGCAAAGGTCTTCCTCGCGATCGTTTCTGTTAGTGAGTGAGTGAGTGAGTTTAGTTTTACGCCGCACTCAGCAATATAACAGCTATATGGTGGCGGTCTGTAAATAATCGAGTCTGGACCAGACAATCCAGTGACCAACAACATGAGCATCGATCTGCGCAAATGGGAACCGATGACATGTGTCAACCAAGTCAGCGAGCCTGACCACCCGATCCCGTTAGTCGCCTCTTACGATAAGCTGAGTCGCCTTTTATGGCAAGCATGGGTTGCTGAAGGCCTATTCTACCCCGGGACCTTCACGGGTCCGTTTCTGTTAATAAACATTACAACAAAGCGCTTGGCTGTTTCATCCTAACACAAACAATATTTCACAAAGTGTTGTTTTTGATTTTCAGGAAATCTTAATGCAAACAAATAGCTTGTCACTCCGCCCACTATTGGCAGACACGGGTCCCTGTTGCGCTGGTATCAGAGAGGTTTTGAGCAGGGTGTTGCAGTGTATCATGAAGGGGAGAGAACTCAAGCACCTGGTAACGTCATGCTGATGAAGTTACCCCGTACAGTAGTCCAGTGATACATCAGTGATCATAACAGCAATTATGATAGAACAATTGCTATTATAACATAATAAGGCTAGATTACCCACCATAAACAAAAATAATCTGTGAAAAATAGCATGTGCTTTTAGATCTGCATATTGAATAAAGTGTGGGGCTTATGGATTCTCACAAGCTGTCTAAGTCGAATGATCTCCTGTCCAAACATGTTTGGGATACAACTCCGGTGGATGTCAAATTGACCAAATTCTCCACAATTACAGTCATGGTATACGGATCCTGGAAGTGTACTGGTTGGCGCTTTTTCTCCCGAAAACTATATCTAGAATTTGTGACTGATGGCTCCACGTACATCTTAATATTACAGCTAAGGTGACCTCGTCCAGTATAAATCAGATTCAGACCTTCAACCCCATAACAAGTCAAGGTCTTCAGATGTGAGCTTTATCCAATGACTTCAGAAGCCATCAACTACCAAGTACCGATATGGAATTTGGTGTAATTTGTGTCTCAACTGACAATGTCCATAGCAAGCGTCTGGAACCATATGTTGAAGGTTTCACTACTTTTTTTTTAAATTGTCGACCACATATCCAAGTGACATACCGTGCCTTGTCATTGTTCTTTATTACTACTCAGAATAAATCAATAATGCAGAAACTTTGGTCCGAGGTCTTAGTAAATGGATTTACAAACGTCTTGTTATATCACTGTTAACGGAAACAGATTAGATTGAATTGAATTCTTGCCTCCCCGTGGTGGTGCTGGGTAACGCTAAGCGCTCTTCTCCCGTGTGGACCCGGGACAGAATGTGTCCACAGAACTCCATTGCTGGTCGTAAGAGGCGACCAAATTGGGCAAGCTATTTGCCGTGGCTTGCACCCCTGTGTCGGTGGAGGATGGGGTCCTGGTGTTTGAGGGCAGTTGGGGTCTTTAACCGTGTTTCTATTGCCCAACAAGCCACTTCACTTACTTCACCTCGACGGTTGATAGATCCGCCCGATTCTATCAATCGGCTGGTCACGCCAAGCCCTGTGCATGGTGACTATATTTTCACATTTGAACCATTATTGTGTCTTGGCCATTTCTGTGTCAAATATATAAAATATTTATGTACTGAATTGCCTAGAGTCCAATTCCAGAAGCCAAGCCGATGGCTCATGGGCCAATCTGGTTATTCCTCTGGATTAACTGGAGCATACCATTCCTGTAACCCTTTGGTGTCAGTTTGCTGAAAGTCCACTTCCGCATGACATCGCCCTTGTTAGCGCTCCATGGTGGGCAGGGAACAGGTTTGCAGAACCAATATACATTTCAACATGGGTAAACACAATCCCCAAAACACAAACGTGGCAAAACTTGATTCTGATGAAGATGAAATCGTTACCAAATTATTGTATTCCGAAAGGGATACTTGGCCACCCTTTCTTGTGCTGGAAGCAAAGGGTGAGCGTGCCCTTTCTTCCTACTCACCATTTCTTTTGGAAAAGGGTCTACAAGGTAAAGCCGGTGTCTTGAAAAACGTTACAAAATTATGCTCTGGAGGTCTTTCGGTTGAATGTGCCAGGAAATCACAGGCCATTAATCTTATGACTTCAACCAAATTAGCAGACATTCCAATTACCTGTTCGGCCTTTTTACCTTGAGCTTAGAAGTCACGGTGTCATTGATGCCAAGCGGTTTACTTATCGTAAAGATGACCGTGTTTTTCTGTCAAATACATACCTTTTGACTTTTGACACGCCAGTAATGGCGCGTGTTATTAAGCTTGGATGTTTTTCTATGTCTGTGGATGTTTTTATTCCACGCCCTACTCATTGTTTCAATTGCCAGAAGTATGGTCATGGGCAAAATTCTTGTAAGAATAAATTAACTTGTTTCAGATGTGGAGAATCTGATCGTGATGGGAAGATGCCCACTAACCATTAAGTGCTTACATTGCAAAGGTGATCACATGGCATCATCAAAAGACTGTCCCATGTGGAAATATGAGGCCAAGTGACTGAAATATGAGAAACGAATTTGTTACTCTGATGCCAGACAACAAGCCCGATTACTCATACCTGAAAAGGCTGAACGTCCATCTTATGCTTCAGCAACCCAAAAGGTGACCACGTCTGTTCCTTCTCAATCTGATTAAAAAAGCAACGCCAGACTCAAAACAGCCATCATTAAACCCAACAGGAACAACATTTTCTACACAAACAGAATCCCATCAAATCAAATTGTCAAAGTGTACCAAAGTAGATATTAAGAAAATGCAGAGTCAGTCATTTAGATTGTCGAAGGCACTAAGAGACGCAGTGCAACTTCACAAATGAAGTATCCGTCCGTGTGAGCGGTGGTGGCCATACCAGTGGTCACTTACTGAAATCTGTTGCTGCTCCTTAGAAAACCCACCTAATCTGTCACATTGGAATTGCACAGGACTTAAGGAAAGAACTTTCATGAACTACGGTTGTCAGTTCAAGACGTTAAATTTTAACCGTCAGACTTTTAAACTATGTCTCCAAGAGACCTACCTCAAACATACCGATGCATTTGACTTAAGGCATTATCATTCATTGTCTCCTCCAGGGGATAAAGCGACTAGAGGTTTAACTATATTAGTTCGACATAACATCGTTCATACTGATGTTGACCTTAATACAAATCTCCAAGCCGTAGCTATTCGGCTCAGTTTGTACATTGCACTGACTCTGTGGTCTTTGTACATCCATCCCATCCTCATCTGCTCTTCGACAAACTGATCTTCAGAATCTATATGATCAGTTACCAAAGCCCTATATTACCATGGGCGATTTAAATGCGCACAATCCTCTATGAGGAAGTACTAGTTTCGTATTTGGAAACGGATAATCTTATAACAGTATTCAATGTGGTTTTTTTTCTAAAAAACTACTATTGATCATTTAGTACGATTAGAATCCCATGATAAGAATGCTATTGTAAATAAACAACACATCGTATTCTGTGATCTGGAGAAAAAGGACATTCTCTTCCCACAGAGGTTACTCCTGTCATATCTTCCTACGTAACCTCTGTTCTAATACGGCCATGTTTCGCGCACATCGAGAAATCCCCTTGCGGCAAAAACTCGCAGCAGGAATCTCCCTTGTTGCTATCCAATCAGTACACGCGCTAACTGGACTTAGCTCCAACATGGCGGCCCCCATAGAGATGGTTCATCAACGTGCGAAGGAATGATTCGGTATTTCATGTTTAACTGAAAATCAGAAACTGGCAATAGAGAGTGCCGGGATCAATCGCCATGATATGTTTGTAGAAACAAAAACTGGTAGTGGCAAGTTTTCCCGAGTTTTCATGAACCAACGTCTCTGATTGCACAACTAAATCTGAACGCCTCCAATCGCGAGTCTTGAACACTTGCACCATGAAAGGGCCGTATTAGAACAGAGGTTACGTAGGAAGATATAACAGGAGTAACCTCTGTGGGAAGAGAATGCTTGAAGTATGGCATTTTGAAGCATTTACATAATTTCGGTTTGAGAGGTCGCTTACCTCATTTTACCTCACAATGTTTTAAAGACAGACAGTTTCAAGTCCGAGTGGGCTCTACCCTGTCTGATCATTACAATCAGGATCAAGGTGTCCCACAAGGTACAAGTTTGTCATTCACACTTTTTAGTATCAAGATCGACAGTGGTACCAATGGAGAGCCACCTCCTAGTGGTGTGTGCTGGGTAACGTCAATAGCTTTGCCAACACCGCCGTTGTGGACCCAGCGGTATAATTGGTTCGGCAAACCGTTTGACGTGGGTTGCAGCCCTGTGTCGATGGAGGAAGGGATCCTGGTGGTGGAGGGTATGGAACACACCACTTTCGCCCTGACTTCACCTAGGCGGGTGGTTGAATGGGCCCGGTTCAACTAACCGGGTGGTCATGCCAAGTCCTGTGTATACATATTTTGATACACAATTTCGGACACTTTAGTGTGAGTGAGTGTGTGAGTGAGTTAATATTTAACGTCACGTCGGCAATATCTTAGCCATATCGTGACGAGAACACTTAACACTTAATTCGAATGTATACATATGTTAAAAATCTCTCCACAAAGGACACTCAGTAAAGTATCTAGAATATCACAGATATACATGTAAAACTAGCAATTAAATATAAAACATTTTAACTAGAAGGGACGACACAATATAAAAATAGGCTATATATCGCCAACGGCTGAAGGTAGATCACCACGCTAGGGACCATGGGGACTTACAGTGCCTTTGCTACCTGCATGGACCCTAGCTGGATTTACACCGTCCCTTCAGCCGCTGACGATTGTAAGAAATTTTAGCCAAAATGAAAATAACAAAAATACTGGTAAGTTTAAATTTACTTTGAATGTTTCAGTACCCTCTCAGAAGCACAATAATTTTACAATACTTCATCCCCCTTTGAGGATACAGCCAGTAGCAATCTCAGTTACTAATCTAAACTACCAACAATAAAAACGCAATAATCAAATGATAATTGACATTACTAAAAAGATTGTTCGTAGTTCGGAATTTTGACATATGTATCCCTTGTGATGGAATATTCAACACAGTCAAGCAATGCATGCTTGAACTTGATTCATTCATCACAAGGGATACAAAAAGGAGGATCCTCACCTTCATGCAAATATTCATGTGTATATCTTGTGTGGCCAATGCGACATCGTCGCATGATGACCTCCTCAAATCTGCACTGACAACCCAAGTAGATGTAATCAATGTAGGGTTTTATTTCATGTAATTTATTGATGCCTACTTGAGTGTCCCACTTCATCTGCATCAGATTAAGGATATCCGTTCTCATGCAAGTTTTGTAATCTGAATAAGGAATAAAAAGTGGTGTCACAGATTTGTTGAGTGCTGCTTTGGCAGCAAGATCAGCCATCATGTTACTAGAAATACCTAGGTGGCTGGGTAACCAACAGATGACGATGTCGTATTGGCCAGTAGCAAGAATATTATGCAATTCAATAATTTCAATTAAAAGCGGATGTTTACATGATAAATTGTTAATCGCCTGAAAACAAAAAAGAGAGTCTGAATAGATTATATATTGTTTACGTTTAGGGTCTTTGAATATATTTAAGAGCTGTTAATATAGCGTTTGCTTTAGCAGTGAAAATAAGAACTGTTATTTGGTAATGTAAAAGATATTGTTCTGGATTCAATGACAGTGGCACAAACTACTACGCCATCGTCCTTGGACCCATCTGTAAACAAAGATTTGTAATTGCTATATATACTTTTTAATTGATTATATTCCTGTTTATATTGTAATTCGTTTGATTCCGATTTTTTAAATGTAGTTAATGTTGGGTCAACTAGTGGCCCGATAGGAGGAACAAGAGAAGACTTTTTCTTATACAAATCCTCATAGAGAGGATTGAAGACACAGTTGTATGCAGGGTTCGATTCGTTAGAGAATGGTTTTGCGATAAATTGTAAAGCTAATTTTACTCGGCGCAAGCGATGGTTCATCTGCTTCGACGTAGAGACTGTGAACAGGTGAGCTTCTAAAGGACCCAAGACAAAGTCTTAGACCTTGATTGTGAACAGAATCTAGTAGTTTTAGATTGCTGCTGGAGGCTCCACCACAGACGATCGAGCCATAATCAAGTTTAGAACGCACAAATGATCGATATAGATGGAGAAGGGTAGCGTGATCACCTCCCCATTTAGAATTTGAAACCACTTTCAACAAGTCAAGCGCCTTCAGGCCTTTAGCTTTAAGGGATTTAATACGAGGGGATGTCAATAAGTTTTGAGCCTTGCATGGAAAAACTCAAAATATTGGCATGAACCACATTTATTTTTCAACATAATCCCCTTGTGAGTCAAGACACTTGTTCCACCTTTTCTGCCAGTCGCTGATTGCATCTCTGTAGAAGGCGCAATTTTGGTCCTCAAACCAAACATCAGCAATAAGCGCATTATCATCGTGAAATCTACGACCACGCAAGTGTTTCTTGAGATTTGGGAGCAGATGGTAATCACTTGGTGCCAGGTCTGGAGAGTAGGGGGGATGCGGCAAGATTTCGTACCCGCATTCCTGGACAACAGCGGCTGCAACGCAAGAGGTGTGTACTGGAACATTGTCTTGATGTAGAAGAATATTACGTCTGATATTGCCCAGGCGCCTCTCCTTGACTGACTGTCGCACTTGCCTCAACAAGTTAGCGTAATATTCCCCATTAATTGTTATTCCTTTTGGTAAGTAATCTATGTGGATGACGCCTTTGCTATCCCAGAAGACTGTCGCCATTACCTTCTGTACTGATCTGGAGGCTTTGAACATTTTGGTCCTGGGAGAAGTGACATGTTTCCATTCCATGGATTCTTGTTTGCTCTCAGTATCATAGTGGTGGATCCAGGTTTCATCACAGGTTACTAGCCTAAAGTGAAAATCTTCTGGATTCTTGTTGTATCTGGTTAGCGTGGAGTTGCTTATGGTGACCCTTGTTTGCTTCATTTCATCTGTAAGCATTCTTGGCACCCATCTTGCGCACATCTTAGACATGACGAGATGTTCATGAAGAATTGTCTCGACGGATCCGTGTGAAATGCCTGTGGTCTCCTCTAACTCGTGGAGTGTGATTCGAGGATTTTCCAGCACAAGTCTATGCACTCTGTCAATGTGTTCCTGACTAGTGTTTGTTGTTGGGCGACCTGGACGGGGGTCATCTTGAAGAGTCTCTGTACCATGCTTAAATTCATTGACCTATCGTTTGATGGTAGCAGATGAAGGGGAAGACTTCCCATAAACTGCTGAAAGACTTTCTTCAATGTTTTTCGCCGAGTATCCTTCAAGAACTAAAAACTTCATTACTGCTCTATACTCAATTTTATTCATTTTCACTGCCGTGAGGGGGGTCTCTTTCTGTCAATGTGCGCTGTTCAATAACTTCTGAGAGTAGGGTACCAAAACTTATATATCACATCAGCTACACCCCAAGGTTCAATGTCGTACCATAGTCTGTGACACCTGGGTATGAAAAATGCTCAAGGCTCAAAACGTATTGACATCCCGTCGTATGTGGCAAAAACGTCGAATGAGAATCAAAGATTAGACCCAAGAACTTGGCTTCCTTCACAACTTTAATTGGCGCGCCATCTAGAGATAGTTCACTGTCTTTATGTGGTTTGTATTTCCGACAAAAATGTATGCAATTAGTTTTCGATTTAGAAAATGTGAAGCCGTCTTCAAGACACCATTTATTAATCTTGTTTAAACACAACTGCATTTGTCGTTCAGTAGTATGCATATTTCTCCAACGACGATCCATGAATTGAATTGTTTAAAACTATTTATCTTTACACAAAATACTGCCTTGTGGAACACCCTGATCCTGATTTTAATTATCAGACAGGATAGAATTCACGCGGACTTGAAACTGCCTGCCATATAAAAAGTTGGCCATAAATTGAGGCAAACGGCCTCGCAATCTGAAGCCATGTAAATCTTTTAAAATGCCATATTTCCAGGTTGTGGGACACTTTAGAAAATGAGATGACTTGGCCTAAAAATATTTATTTATATTTCAAATTATTTCACTTTTGTAATTAGCCTAGAGTCCTACACCCAGAAGAACTATAACTATAACTATATTTCTGGTGGAGTATACCATTCGGTTGTCCCTGGTGCTGCAAGACGGAGATCCACTTATGAGCAGCACTGTCTTTATGACACTGCGTGATGGTTGGGGAGCTCAGAGGATGAACCATTAAACCCTAACCATGGAATACCAAACCCCTACCCAAAAATCCAAAACGTCCACTTCACAATGATGATCAGGAACGACCCTCTGTATCTGTTGATTATTGTCCACGGGTTTTAGTTACTGAGACTCTTGATAACAGTCATATCATCCCTGTGCCATTTCTAAAGATACTTCTGGGATAGCAGGAGAAGTCAAAAACATCAAGCGCTTGAGAAATGGTACTCTGTTAATTTAACGTAACAGGAAACAACAAGCGACAAACTTATTATCAAATTGATGTGTTTACTGGGGTCGCAGTTCTGGTTTTAGCTCACAGAACATTGAACACTAGCAAAAGTATTGTCCGAGACCGTGATCATCTCCTTTCAGACATGACTGAGGTCTTTATAGTTTCTGAGCTGTAAGACCAAAGAGTAACATCCGCCAAAAGGTTTACAACCCGAAGAAATAATGACACTGGACTTATCTCTTTTCATTTTCCGCTTCAAATCCTCCCAAGTTAATCAAGGCAGGTTACCTGCAATCTGACTGTATATATATAGTGTCTCATACCATGTAGGGGTATATATATATATATATATATATATATATATATATGGAAGCCATGGTTAAGTGCAGACTGCAAAAATGGTTAAATGCAGACTGCAAAAAAAGCTAGTAAAGAGAAGGAAAAGACGTCTTTTAATGATTAGTAGTTAGTGTCTAGAATTCTTCGTGGATGTACCCTCAAAGGTTCAAGGTGGGTGTCGAAGTATTGTAAAATTATTTTTCTCCTGTGAGGGTAAGTCCCAAAACATTCGTTGTCAGTTTAAGTCTACTGAGTTTTTAATCGCAGTATTCTTGTGATTTTAATTTTGGCTAGCATTGCTTACACTCGCCAGCCTCTGATGGAATGATGTCTATCCAGCTAGGGTCCATGCAGGTAGCAAACGTACTGTAAGTCCCCATGGTCTCTAATCCTAGTATTGTGTTCATCACGATATGGCTGAGATATTGCCGATGTGACGTTAAATATTAACTCACTCACTCACTATTGAAATTGAGTATTTTCATTGAGAACCATTCATAAAAGCTAAAAACGTCATCACTGATCTCTGCTCGTTCTGTGCAATAAAGGATGTATGGACATTTTAGCAACTCCGTGTCTAAGTGACACCTGAAGCTGCCAGAAATGAGTTTGCAGTGACAGAAGAAGTCACACCTGCTTTTACTAGGGCATCAGTCTAACCACCAGCAGAGAACCCAGCGACCGAAAGACAGCCATTTCGATATGGAGACACCCAATCATAACATTTATCCCCTCCAAACTTGTCTGGCCAATGCCACTGGACACGTTTCGCCCAGGCATGGATTTGATCAGCAGGTCTCCTGTAATGACAGGTACTTGGCCTGGGTTCATGTGTGCATCTGTGTCACACACCTGCTTGCTCGTGCCTCGTAGCAGTGACAATCACTTCAAATTCACAAGATTTTTGTATTTTGTATTTGTATATAATAAAATCGTAAAGTCTGTAGCTCTTCTGGGGTGAAAATCATAAAATTGTAAATTCACGTAAACAGGTTTAGGAAAACAAATTCAACGTTATCGTGTATGGTCTACCGTCTTTATTACTATTAGCAAAAGAGCAGGTGTTCTATTTTTTATCTATATATGTTCTTTCTCCAACGTTGGCAAAGACATTAAACATGCATTGGTGTCAAGTATGTAGTTATTCGAATGCATTTGACCTTAAAACTAATACGCCTGTAGAAAGAGGCAATGCTTTGTCTAAATATACTTGAAAATGAGGCACATATGGGAGTCTAAAGGCTTATGTACATGTTAGATAAGGGTAATTATTCCGCTAGTTCATCCTCTTTAATACAATGCAGTTTCAATATTTTTCATAGTGAGTGATAGTACTCATACGAAATGCAGGTATTTGTTTTGCAATAGTTTTTATGTCTCGGGCGTCGGCTGAATTGAAACACACTGGTGTCTATTATAAGGTATCACATCGTGTCTCGGGGTGTTAACAGTCCCGAGTAAGGTTGTATTCCCCTCGCCTCCGCCTCAATGCACCGCACGTTACTAAAGGTTTGTCGATGCACGCTTTTCTCACTTCGCGTCGTCACCGAGGCGTAGCGGGGTGATATAACTTTCGCAGCGGGAGTATACGACTTTTATACTCCCACTGGCGGATCGTGATTGATGTACATGGTATTTGTATCAGAGTCACGTGGACCAATCAAAACTCGACATTCTTACACGAGGCTAGATAAAGCATATTGTCCCCGTGAGACCTCAGAAACAATGGATATATTTATGTGCAGCCGGGTCCAGTCCCTATTTACCACGCGTTTATGCAGTTCTAACATTAGGCAGTTTGCTGATGAATCGTACATTTCTTCCGAATTCGTGTAAACCTAATTTGGCATTCTCTCTCTTGGAGCTGTCAGCTCTCTCAAGAGTGTTATGTGGAAATGACCGGTGAAGCCTGAGGCTAATCTTACCTTCCCACACTTAAAAAGGCAGAACCAAGTGTGTACTGCTTGACTATGTAATTTTCCCTACATGGGATATATATTTCTGAGATCAACATATTGTGTGGAAAAATCACAGGCGAATAACAGACAACTAAAGGTAATCGGTGGTCAGACCCGCTGGCTAGGTTGACACATGTCGTCAGTTCCCAGTTGCGACGATCGATGCTCATGCTATTGATCACTGTATTTTATGGTCCAATACAGTGCTCATGCTGTTGATCACTGGATTTTCTGGTCCATTTCAGTGTTCATGCTGTTGATCACTGGATTTTCTGGTCCATTTCAGTGCTCATGCTTTTGATCACTGGATTTTCTGGTCCATTTCAGTGCTCATGCTGTTGATCACTGGATTTTCTGGTCCATTTCAGTGCTCATGCTGTTGATCACTGGATTTTCTGGTCCATTTCAGTGCTCATGCTGTTGATCACTGGATTTTCTGGTCCATTTCAGTGCTCATGCTGTTGATAAGTATTCAGTCATATTATACTGCCTGTGGAATAAGAGCGGCTACTAACTTGTCATATGATGTCCATGCTTGCCATAAAAGGTGACTATGCTTGTCGTAAGAGGTGACTATGCTTGTCGTAAGAGGTGACTATGCTTGTCGTAAGAGGTGACTAACGGGATCGGGTGGTCAGGCTCCCTGACTTGGTTGACACGTCATCGGTCCTGGGTCCACACACTCACTGTGTGCGTTACTCAGTGCTCACCGCGCGCTTAATGCAAAACGAAACACGCGTTACCAAGTAAAACGGAACTGAGATAAACGTAAGCAACCCGTCAATCCTTGGTGCACTTTGGTCTTGAATCACTCGGTGAGGTTAATACATTGTTTAACTATCCCTTATCATCCAGGTTAGAATTGATCTACAGCAACCCACATTTGTCATAAGAGGCGACTAACTGATTTTGGTGCTCAGACTCGCTGACTTGGTTGGCACATTTCATTATAATTCAGTTGCATAGATCGATACTCATGCTCTTGATCACCAGGCCGTCTTGTGTAGATTTGATTATTTACAGATCCCTGTCGTAACCACGGTCCCTGGTGTGATGATCGATGGCAATTTTACGATATTACTGATTTAAAAACTGATATATATTATTTTTTTCGCCATGATATACTTGAAACATTACCGATGTGATGTAAATGGACTCACTCACTAAATGTACATCATACAATATGCAATGCTGAGTGGCGCGTTAAACAACTGTTACTAGAATGCATTTTCTGTAAATTGTAATATTGATTACGTAATAATTATTATTTGGGTCACAATGTTTAAAGTTTTGAGTGATTGTTATTATGGGTCAGTGCCATTAGTACTTTATCGGCAGGCGTATAAGGTAGTTCTCTAGAGTTACCTCCCTTTTGATAATGTTTCGAGGAAAACAAGAGGCTGGCCGAGAGAATTCTACGTTGATGGCGATGTTCGAAAGTGCTCGATAGGTCTTGAATTAATGACTTTGTATATAAAGGCTGGTTGTCTTGACGACACGGATACACGCAGATATACTGGAGTACATATCTGCCAGCCTCTCCATCAACGTTTGACCTACATAACCCGCTGCCTGACCGCTCGCAGTGTTAGATTCAGGAAGACTGTTTCTTACTCTCAAAACAAGACTTCGGTGGGTTGACATTAAATTTGTGGCCCAATACTTAAGAATTGACTCATTTATATTGTACATGAAACCTCTCTTGTGAATCTTTTGCATCTTGCCTTTGTTTTGGCTGAATACAACTCATTGAAAATATCAGATTTCCCAGTGTTGTATTTTGCTGGTTCTGAGGGAATTTTGATTATTGATATTCAAATGTAGAATAAACAGTGTAAGTATTAAATTTTTACAGTGACATTATGATGAAATTACTTGCAAAAATATCCATGTTAAGGTACAGCACACATGAACGTGGGTCATGGATCATGGATCATGGATCTGACAGTCCTGATTTCAAGCTTCTCAGATGATCTGATAAGGTAAACGCCTAATATAACTGAAATTTCCGGAACCATTAAAATTATATAATTTATCTTTTGGCCCTATATTTCTTTTAATAGTTAACGAACCAATACAAAGTGTGCTAAAGACCTAGGCAAATCAGCTCTATTGCTTGACAAGTCTTACCTTGTTGGGGTCCTCTGCTCGGTTTCCTCTTGTTACTGTCAGTTACGGCATTTGCGGAGACGGGTGCTAGGAAAAAAATAAGTAAAAGATTACGCAACTGTTGTAACCTAAATACATTTGATAAAACGATGAAGATTATTCCCCTATGTCGAACAATGAAACCTTAATTATTCGGCAATAATATTCTGTTGATTAACGTAGAAACTCGGAAATAATATTGTATTGATTAACATAGAAACTCGACAATAATATTCTATTGATTAACATAGAAACTCGGAAATAATATTTTTCAATAACCCTAAACTATCGAGGAACAAAAATATTCCTGTAGCCTTATTGTAAACAAAATGAGAATCTTCCCACTTGCAAAATGAATTATTTGAAAATGAGTGAGTGCTCAGCATTATTCCAGCTATATGGTGGCGGTCTGTAAATATCGCATATGTTACAGTATGATATTAAAATTCGACAAAAGAGTTTGTGAACACTCGAGTCGGCACAAACTCAAACCATAATTGAACGAGAATTAAAACAGGGATTATCAGTAATGAAAAGTACAAGTTAGTTAATGTGGTTCTCGTCATGCCGAAGACATGTGTGAAACCCATCGTGTCCCTCGTTGTGATATTGTCTGAATAACCCGTGAAGGTGCCGGGGTAGAATAGGCCTTCAGCAACCTAAGCTTGCCATAAAAGGCGACTATGCTTGTCGTAAGAGGCGACTAATGGGATCGGGTGGTCAGGCTCGCTGACTTGGTTGACACAGGTCATCGGTTCCCAGTTGCGCAGATCGATGCTCATGTTGTTGATCACTGGATTGTCTGGTCCACACTCGATTATTTACAGACCGCCGCCATATGGATGGAATATTGCTGAGTGCGGCGTAAAACTAAACTTACTCACTCACCATTGTCTGAATATAGCTAAAATTGGCGTAATACTATACTCATTCACTCACTAGTTAATATGGGCTAATACCACAATGGCGACTCACCCGCCCACCTCAGTCGTGGTGAACCACACAGGTTGTATGCTATTTTTTGTTTACGAAGCGTCTGACCTACTCGGTGAACTGTCACCACCAACGATATCCAGCAAATGACGAAGTTAAGGAGGGTGAGCGACGTTTCGGTGACTGTTCAACGTTGTTATTTATACAATGCATGCGTGACTACTGCATTCAAACATGCACAAAGACATGCTTCTTAACGGTGACAGAACGTACACTGTTCATCCACAAACTCTTAAGGTGACTCGGAAACTCGGAAAATATGTTCTAAAATTTTTCAAAACTATCAAACGACGCCTGAAACCACAAGACATGTATGTTGCCTGGTTTTGTGAAGAACCAATTACGGTGGTCAGAGAGTGCTGTGGATACGAGCACAACCACCATGTCGTGCCAAGGGTATGGAAAGGTTTAGGTTCATCATTTCGCTGAGACGTTTTCTAGAACTACTATATAATGTACTATATTTTAACAAACTGGTACTCTACAACTTATATAAAGGGGCCTGACATGCCGATGGATAGGCTCAGACCCATCCTGCATCCCGCAGAGGTGATATAGAGTATTAGGCAAAGGGATGTTATCCACTGAACTGATGGCAAAGACACAAGTGTACAACCCACGGCAAACAGGTTGCTTAACTTGGTCGTCCCATTAAACCATCAGTGGAATGTCTGGTTACATTTTACGCCATGTCCCCACGGTGTTTGAATACGATGCGCCTTATTCAAGAAGTGACAGCTATATACTTTCTGTAAACCTGGAACAAGGTATACATATGAAGGTGAGGATCCTCTGTTCTGCATCCTTGTGATGAAAGAATCACGGTCAAGCATGTCTTGCTTGACTGTGTTGAATATTCCATCACAAGGGATAAGTTTATTTAATCAGAAACTATGAAGGATCTTTTTAGTAATGTGAATTCTCATTAATTAATGCATTTTTAAAAGAATTAGATTTGTTAAATGAGTTGTAAATAGATATTTTTTAGTATTGGTTGTCTATATTGTTAAATGAGATTGTTAGTGTAAAAGTATTGTAAAATTATTGCCCTCCTGAGAGGGTAAGTCCCAAAAGGTTTTATGTAAATTTAGTTCTACCAAACTTTTAATCGTAGTATATTTGTTGTTTTTAATAATGGCTAAATTTCAGAATAATCGCCAATAACTGAACAGATGGTGTAAATCTAACTAGGGTCGATGAAGGTAGCAAAGGTACTAGGAGTCTCCATGGTCACTAGTATGGTGATGTATCTTCAGCTGTTGGCAATCTATTGCCCGTATTTTCATTATTGAATTGTCCAAATAGTGATATTATTTTAACTTTCCACACTAGTTTTGATTGCAACTGTGATATTCTAGTCGTTTTACTGTCCTTTGATGACAGGGTTTTAGAATGTATACACATTTCATATCAATATCAAACATGTTCTCGTCACGATATGGCTGAAATATCGCTGATGTGACTTTAATATGAACTCACCCACTTTAAACGTGGATACTCTCGCTTCATGTGTGGGGGATAAGTGATATTTACAATGAAACTAAAGAGATTTGAATATGTATCTATATGTATATGTGAATTTGGGGCGACAGAGTAGCCAAGTGGTTGCAGCATTCGCCGGCCGTCACTCCGAGGACTCAGTATGCCATCCTGTGTATAGAGTGTTCAAACCATTTCTAGTGCCTAAGTCTCGATAAGACCAGCATATTGCTACAAGCAATGAAGAACCAAATTCATCCATTAATGGGAATTATTGTAATATGTCTCCCTTGCATCATAAAATGCATTTCCCTCTGTTTTAGAAATGTTTGACTAAACTAAAACTACAATGAGAACTTCATAAACTAAGATTGATGTCATAACATACCACATTTTAGTCGGTGCTTCTCAGAGTGCAGCTGGCGCCTGGGGTCATAGAGACTCTCAACCTCCCCGTCAAAGAAGACC
Organism: Haliotis asinina; assembly: GCF_037392515.1. Taxonomy (NCBI): domain Eukaryota; kingdom Metazoa; phylum Mollusca; class Gastropoda; order Lepetellida; family Haliotidae; genus Haliotis; species Haliotis asinina. Next base: position 21,065,082 of record NC_090292.1, on the reverse strand, counting down.
AGATGTTGAGAGTTGAAATACATTGCACACAACGCAAAACTTTTCAGTCTTGAAAACGCTGAGACCTCAATAATGTTAATGTTTTGCATCGCACTTAAATTAGCACGGCTGCCAAAGTATGACTGGATGAGTCCAATTGCTTCTCCGTAAAGATGTCCTGTGAACATCAGCAGAACTAGACAAACAGAGTGCATTGGCAACATGTTTAGATGATGATGTGTTCAGTGCGGCTTCCTTGTATGAGCAGTGCAGGTAACACGGACGTGTTTTTATTCTGCAGTTAATTCACACAATTATAATACCCTCTATATTCCACCAATCCCGGTGAAGTGTCAATATTGATTTGAAGATGGCTGGTTTTACAGTATTTCATAATTGATGAGCCGTGTGGTTGGTTCAGATCATTCGGAAAATATTATTTGTAAGGTCTCGTGTGTTAAATGATGTATGACCCAAAGCCCCTCTTGACAATAGCCCCTCGCTAGTTTGAACACCCCCGTCAAAAGGTCTTCGATTCATGTATTTCACTTACGCAAAACAAACACATCATACCTATTACACCGTGATCAATGTAATTTCCCAAACTTTACCTGAGCTGATTGAGCATGTGTGTCTGCGTGCGTGCGTGCGTGCGCGCGCGCACGTGTGTGTTAATCTTTATCTTTAACCTTTTAGTCCTCAATCTTGGAGCAGCGTTTGTCCCGAAGGGCTGTTTGGTCCAGGGAGTTTTGTAGCAAGGGGGTGTTTTCCTGAGGGGCTAGACCCGTATTTACCTTGCCTAAAGCAGTGAATGGGAGGATGTTCTTTTTTCAGTCACAAGGAACTATAGCCCATCCAGCGATGATGTTTGCCAATTCCATTATGGTAGGGACCTCCCTCGGGACCACCCCTCTCTATTTAGCTTCATTTAATGATCATCTACATTGCTATTAAACATCATCTTCTGCCAAAACCTCGGAGACGTGTTTTCTCCGATAGACTTAGGACAAGAGAGAACATATCCTAAGTTAGGGTATGCTAGTACTAGTCTGTCCTTCAAGGTTTTCTTTGAACAAAGAGAACGACCCAGTTTCCCGAGGCCTGGGGATTACTTTTGCAAGCAAAACCGATGAGGAGGTTTTGATCCAACCAACCAACCCAGTTAGCACAGTGGCCAAGCAACACTCATTCACATTTGGAATATTTGCAACCTGAAGAATTTCATGTGAGCAAGGCTTGGTGGGAGATGGTTGGTCGCTGGGAAGCAGTGGGTACGCATACCAACAGTATAACATCTCTCACCGTAAAACCCGAAACACAAGTGAAAGGAAAATCGGACTCATCGGAAAATGAGATTTCTTTGTCCTCACAAATCTGGAGGACACGTACTATTTGAATATGGAAACATTTGCAAAATAATAGTCTGCACTGCAAACTGCCTACCACTTCATAATGGTCTTGATGGCAATGACGACGATGAAAATGAAAATGAGCAGGACGATTCTTATTTTTTGATTCGTGAAAATGAAAAACAAAGAAATAGTTTTGGAGTTTGAAACAATTTAATTTGAAGCTACATTTTTGAGGAAATGAAAGTTCAACGGAAAACGAGAAACATATGAAGTTAAAAATGTATAATTGTTGTACACAAATAAATATATGTATACTATTGCTAACAAACCGGCATGGTATATCGATTGCCATGATTTCAATATATGGTTTTAACAGTGATATACATGTACTAGTATTTATATAGTAATGTATTTCATAACATTTGAAATAAAACAGGAGAATGTTCACTGGATTTAACGTGGCCTTAACCTGTCTACATTTCAAGTTACTCTTTTGTCAGGGAACGCTTTACGAAAGTTTGAGAATTGGTTAGCAAATGCTGTTGGACTACCCGGGGTAGAATAGACCTTCAGCAACCCATGCTTGCCATAAAAGGTGACTATGCTTGTCGCATAAGAGGCTACTAACGGGATCGGATGGTCAGGTTCGCTGACTTGGTTGACACATGTCATCGGTTCCCAATTGCGCAGATCGATGCTCATGTTGTTGATCACTGGAATGTCTGGTCAACCAATGGGAAAAGAACACTAGTCAGCAGTGGACGCATCCGTAAATACGGTCTGTGTCATATCAAATTGGTTTAACATAATAAGGATTGGAAATCTACCTCAGTATTTGTTCACCTACTGTGTAAAATTCACCATGCAGTGTAACATTCTTTTTATCAATGAAATGATGTTTTGGGTTATCACGGATTTCAGGTTTAAAGACTCGTCAAGATCCGGGTTAGAATTGGTCTTCAACAACCTGTCCATGTAAGAGACGGCTGACGGGATCGAGTGGTCGTCAGCAACCCATGTTTGTAAGAAGCGACTAACTGGATCTCGTGGTTGACACGTGTCATCGTATCCCAATTGCTTAAATCCATGCTCGACTGTTGATCACTTGATTGTCTGGTCCAGAGTAACTTATTTACAAACTGCCGCTATATAGCTGGAATATTGCTAAATGCCGCACTAGACAAATAACTAACCAACCAACCGGAATCCTGTTGATGTTTGTCTAGTACCCACAGTGCGGGAAACTCATAACTCCGTCACTGTCATGTGAAGACAACCCGACCTTTGAAAACGTGGTCTTACATTGAAGTAATGCATTCGTTTTGTAACACAAACCTGAATACGTTTATAGTTATTCATAAGGGTTGTGTGTGCAATGATGAGAAATATAACCTTTTTCAGGGCATTGGAACTAGTTCTATTATGGCGAAGTCACATGGATTTAATTGTAATTGTAGGTATGTGTATATGATTGTATTGAGGATCATGGTGCATTTTCATACAGCAGTGTGGTGGTACATTCGCTCGATCAAGAATTACTTTTTATGATGGACTCCAGTACATATGAGTTGTTATGTGTAGATACTATTTGGACATTCATCATAGTGAGTTAAAATTTAAAGTCACTTTGGCAATACTTCAGCCATATCGTGACTAAAACAATATATAGGGTAACAATAATGAAAGATAGATTTTATCATCCAAAACTGTATTCTACAGGAGATATCGCCTGTGTGAGATCAGACGATATCTCTTGGGACATACCGCTTTGACAGTAGATTTTGCACCATGTCCTGACAATGCCAAGCATCATGAACTTGATGACGTCACAGTGCTATGACATCATTGCACTGCAAAACTAACGCCAGTGCTGTGTAGAGAGATGTACATTTTTCATTGAAACCTAATGAAGAGTGATTTTGGATGATAAATAGAATCTCACTATCGTGTCTACTGATATCAATGACATCAACTCTTGTTGATAAGGTAAAAATATCCTCGGCAAGTCTCGGATATTTGTTACTTTATCAACCCGTGTTGATATATATAATATCAGTAGATACTTGGGTGAGATTCTCTATATACAACCCTGTCCACAATGGACAGTAACATAACTAGAATATCACAGATATACATCTAGTATTTAAATCTAAAACATTTTAGCTATTGGGGACATCACAATATAAAAACAGGCTATAGATTCCCAAGAACTGGACATTCACCATACCATGTATAAGTAATGCAAGATAGACCAACTGCATGCAGGCAAATAGAGACATCACTGTCTATCGCGTTGTATCTGGTGTATCACAGTCTCATATTAGATTCTCAAAATCTGCACCTGACTTCTCATTCCTTCCTACTCTCAGATTTCACAGGGGTATCTCACAGACAGCTCTACGAACATAAACGTTGCAAGGTAAGTCACGCAATTCACCTCTGAACAACTGCACGCAGTTGCCTCCGTTGTCCGGTTCGCCTGAGTACCATTTCCAGGCATAAGTAGAACCGTCCTCCCAGGTAAACAAGTTGTTGACTTTCTGCATTCCAACGACGAAAGTGTTTGGCACATCAGCTGCAACGATAAACGTCAAAGAGACTGCAACATCCACCAGTTGTTCTTAAGGACACGGGTATTGTTACATGTATATCGTCTAAGGAAAGCAATGTCCTTTGGTAGACATGACCTCAAGTCTATGATGAAATGTGCTTCACTAGTCAAGATCGCATACATACTGTTTCTACCTTAAAAATGGAAAGGGAGTTATATGTCAATGTTAGAACATTCGACGCGCTATCCTCAAATGAAATACTTCATGATGTCACCCTTGGTGCTGAACTTCTGTAAAGTTATTGCCCGCTGACGGTGACACATCAGGTCATCTCAATGTTAAAGAATGCCACATAAAAACTAGTGTTTTGATTCCCAGATGTCATGTGATACCCAGTGCTAGACATGGTCATCAGTAATCAATGCTTTAACGACAATAACTCTTGTTAAGACTTGAGTGCACGCATAGGTATTAGAAATCCTAGATTTGCAAGTTGGAGTGAGAGAAACTTCTTTGATGTGGATCCAGTCATATCTGAGTAGCCGGAGCCAAGAAGTGTCAGTTAAGGGTGTTACTTCATCGACACTTGAGTTAACCTATATACTTCCTCAAGGGTCGGTCTTTGGACCGAGTCTGTTCCTGCTTTATGTGAACTCGCTACCAACAGTTATCAACAATCATTGTTGCTGCGACGGTGGATATGCAGACGACACCCAACTCAGTCCCATCTTGAGACGGAGTTCAGTTCAGGCAGACATTCAGATTGTGTCTGACTGGATTGCATCTAGAATGATACCGCTTACTGACAGTAAGACTGAACTGTTGATAGCCGGTAGTCATAGGTAAACTGCAGAGTGTATCAGTATCTGGTGTGAATGTAGCATCCTCTGTCATTCAGATTATCCGAATGTCGTACACTGTACACCTCTGCAAGGTGTCTAAGATACCAGAATCAACACGCACTTACTTATGGTCTACGGTCAGGAGACCTGTGCCTACACTGCAGCATTATTTAGCAATTCACTGCCACCTGACATCAAATGTGCCGAATAACTGAACTCTGTGATGTCCCTTCTAAAAATCCTCTCTTCTTCCGTTCTAACTCCAACTAACTTTCTAACTTTCTGTGGACATTGTACATATATTTACCCTTTTTGCAGATCCTTGTACATAGATTTACCTTTCTGTCAATATCCTTGTACATAAATTTACCCTTTTTAAAGATCCTGCACATACATGTACCTTTTGTGAAGACCCTTGTACATAGACTTACCTTTTTGAAGATCCTTGTACATAGACTTACCCTTTTTGAAGATCCTTGGTCGAGCATTGAATGGACGGGTACAGGCCCACTATTATTATTATTAGGAGGAGGAGGTGACTAATGGGATCAGGTGGCCACCTCGTGGACATGGTTCATACTTGTCATCGTGTCCAAGTTCTAGTATTCATATAGTTGGGATAGTGCTGAGCCCAGGTGTTTACCAACCAACCAACCAACCGTTGACCAAAGGTATGGCGTAAGACATTTTGGTTAAGCATGCATGAAGCTGAAGCAAAGTCGATGGTGTTGTGATCGTGATCAATATCCGAGTTTTACCGCAATCCACATAGCCGGATGAAAAAAACAGTTACTGTTTCAATACTTATGTGGTTTAGTTAGTAACGGAAGTGTGAAAAAGACTTATTGACATATGTTTACGTATTCTCATTGCTATATGTCTGCAATACTGCTGATGTAGTACAATTCTAACTCACACACTCAGTCCCTCAACTGAAATTACAGGTGTGCCGTATATAACAAATTATATATATTATGGCTCACAATGGGGATAGTATGTTCAGAGGACTGCAAGCACTTACCTTGACTCTGGAATAAGGCAATGTACTCCTGTTTCTCCTGACTTTTGAGGACGATCAGGCGGCCACCTTCAGCTTGACACAGAGCATGGTGCCGAGTCCAGATCTCGATGATCGGAATAAACTTGTAACACAACCGTGGAGACAATACAGATGTGTACCCTTTAGATACAGGACATGGGTCTGGATCGGGAAGTGCTGAAAGTGAATGGTGTGGTTTACATCTTTGCCTCTTGTTGCACCTAACCTGGCCGGCAAAAGAAAGTATACACGGTTTTCAAGAAGTCATTATCATTGACCCAGAGTACCTAGACACACAAGTATAATACTGCATAATACAGTAAGTCACTTATCTAAATCTAGCAATGTGTTCTCTCTAATCGTTACTTGTATCTCAGATGTTACAGAGACAACACTTTGACTCATCCTGAGCTGGAAGATCACACTCTTCGACATAAAATGTTGGCGTAAGACATGGGGAAGTTCACTGTAGACCCTGAAAAACAGTTTTCAGTCACACAGGGGATAAGCAGGTACAAAGTTACACTCCACATACGTTCACTACCATAACTTTGGTATCCTGTATGTCCACCCTTTGCATCATCACAGGGTCGCAGCCTCCTTCTAGCCGGAGACGACCCGTGAAGGTCCCGGGGTAGAATAGGCCTTCACCAACCCATGCTTGCCATAAAAACCGACTATGCTTGTTGTAAGAGGCGACTAACGGGATCGGGTGGTCACTCTCGCTGACGTGGTTGACACATGTCATCGGTTCCCAATTGCGCAGATCGATGCTCATGTTGTAACCTATCCGCACACTAATATTTATACCCTTAGTGCATGTGTAACCTATTTATACTCTTAGTGCATGTGTAACCTATTTATACCCTTAGTGCATGTGTAACCTATTTATACCCTTAGTGCATGTGTAACCTATTTATACCCTTAGTGCATGTGTAACCTATCCGCACACTGATATTTATACCCTTAGTGCATGTGTAACCTATTTGTACCCTTAGTGCATGTGTAACCTATTTATACCCTTAGTGCATGTGTAACCTATCCGCACACTGATATTTATACTCCTGGTGTATGTGTAACCTATCTGCACACTAATATTTATACTCTTAGTGCGTGTGTAACCTATCCGCCCACTGATATTTATACCCTTAGTGCACGTGTAACTCTGAAAAAGGCCTCAGAACATGGTTTATGCAATTTACCCCTTCCACATTATTTTTTTATAACGTGCACGTAAATGTCACTGCAGGTGTCCTATTTGCAACGTTGGGTCGACATATTTCAGTGTATAATTTACCTACAGAAATATTTCTTTAAATAGTGAAATCGTAACTTTTGGTATACGTTGTTTTGCTGCTCAGTTTTTGTTGCGTTTATGTACGCAAAATGACATTGGGGTTCACAGCTGACAGTGCTGAATATTTTAGTTCAATATATGCATGTCCTCAATGAGGACTTCAGCAACTTATGCTTGCCATAAAAGGCGACTCTGCTTGTCGTAAGAGGTGACTAACGGGATCGGGTGGTCAGGCTTGCTGACTTGGTTAGCACATGTCATCGGTTCTCAATGGCGCAGATCGATGCTCATGTTGTTGATCACTGGATTGTGTGGTCCAGACTCGATTATTTACAGACCTACGCCATATAGCTGTAACATTGCTGAGTGCGGCGTAAAACTAAACTCACTCACTCACCCACTCCTCAATGAGGAAGTTATAATAGTCTTTGATTAGAGAGTCCATGCAGGTAGCAAATGTACTGTAGGTCCCCATGGTCCTTAGTGATCTACCTTCAGGTGTCGGCAATCTATAGCCTGATTTTATATTGTATTGTCCAAATAGTGATATTAGTTTCCACACTAGTTTTAATCCCATTTCTGATATTCTAGTTGTTTACTGTCCTTCGTTGACATATATTTCCTTTCAGTATTAAATGTTCTCGTCACGATATGGCTGAGATATTGTCGATGTGACGTTAAATATTAACTCACTCACTCACTTCGATCAGAGAAATGAAATGATGAGCTGGAAATTATATTTATAGTTAGTAGATAATAATAGGAAAGACACTTGGGACTCCTTTCACAATGCAATAAGGTGATCGTAATTCACTAAGGTAACCTGCAATGTTACAGAATGGCAGTTAAGGTTAACCTTAGTAAAGGTTGCTTCGTGAAAGGAGCCCCAGGACAACAATATGCATATTTTTAGAAAGGTATTTATGATGGTTGTCTCAGATCTTCCATTGACGAATTCTCCTACACGGACCTTGCTATTTGCTGCTATATATTTATATTCCGTAAGCACCATATATTCAGTGAATGAGACCCAATGTCTCATTGGTACATTGTGTGAGGCTGCTTTCTCATGTCCCCAAAAGTGTATTGCTCGAATATTGCTCTTTAACACTTTGGATGAAATCCGATTGAAGATCCCACAATTAAACAACTGTAAACATACATAAACATAGCCAAAACTGTCAGGTTCCTTTGCCCATAGAGTAATCTTCTTTAATCAGTAAAATTCATAAATATACTAAAATATTTGTCAAATTTTAAGCAAATGCACTTGTTGTTATTCCAAATATTTACTGTTCTTAAAACATCACAATATCGCTTTTGTGTTACTTCTGCCGAAATACTTCTGGTGTAAAATATTGTGTCCCCACTCACATGATAAATGTTAAATCATTTTTGAAATGATGCATGATCTCACCGCTTGCCTTGATGAAGTGCTTGGCTCCCTGGGCAGATTTTCCAGAGGATGTAAGAGTAGATCTGTACATACTGCACGTACCCTCCAGGAAGGTGACTGCAGCACACAGTCCGTCCTCAGCACAGAGACGAGCACGTCTCTTGATTGAAAGACGCATGTGTCCTAGACGGGTGTTCTCTTGCCTTTAGACTGTGAAGTGCAACCTGGCTGTCAAAACGATGCCAAGAAGAGACGTTTCCTGCATGCACGACTGGGATGAATGCAATGGTCAGACAGAGCACAACATCCATGTTGCTTCAGTGTAGCGCGGTACCAACTACCGTATGTCTTTATGTGTGTACTCAATGTAACCAGATATAATCGTATCAGTTAAAGCTCTCTAACAAAGTAAGGGGAGTTCTGTTACTTCCCAGGTATTCTTGAATATTCTTGAATGTCGATACAAACAAGATTTAATTAGCTGAAAAACATTGGCCTAGTCGGATGGTTTTATTACTAGGTATGGATTTATATTTGTGTAAACTATAAATATTATTGATTTCAACCAGTAAAGTCAATAGGCGGGGCTGATTGCTGATTGTGTTCAATGAAATGAAGTATTTATTGTTTTAAACCAGAGGAATTAGCTGGCTTACCCGAATCCTAATGATGCCTCGTTATTAATGGTCTGTTTAACACTCGGTTTTTATCACACTGTATGACCCTTTCAATTTCATTTGTTAGTATCACATCAGCCAATACACTTTAGAAGATGTTCGTCAACTCCTTTGACAATGGTGGAATCTGCTGATGGTTATCTTGGATTCCAGAATCTCCTCACATTTTTCCTTGGTTTGTGAGAATGGTTTTCTTGGATGACCTATTTTCAGTGAATACAGAATGAAATGTTTAATTTTACGGACGTTTCAATGAGAGTACCAGATGCGTCTGATCCCCTTTGATATATGTTTGTCTGTATAGTGTTCGTTTCATCAGAATACTGTACACGGCATTAGTTATATATAACAACACTAGAATCACCGACCCGTGAAGGTCCGGACTAGAATAGGCCTTCAGCAACCCATGCTTGCCATAAAAGGCGAGTGTGCTTGTCGTGAGAGGCGACTAACGGGATCGGACCACCGCCATACAGCTCGAATATAGCTGAGTGCGGCGTAAAACTAAACTCACTAACTCATTTACTCTTCAAGAGCATAAACTACATTGCAGGAAAAAAGAAGGGCCTTGTCTTCTCTTCAGTGCCCACTGCCTTGACGATATTATCCCTGTAAAGATCAAAGGTAACATATTTTAGGACGTTCTGGTACGGTGGTAAGAGAGTTGCTTGCGGCCCTGGGAAAGTTCCAGATGTACATATCGCCTGTTTACGTGTGACAAACAGGGCATAGCATGCTGGTTAAACCGTAGACCTGCTCGTCACGCGGAAAACCCGGGTTATCCTGCTGCACCTTCTGTTACTGTGCCACTACCTTTAGGGCAATCTGAAGAGATTTTCCGAAAGAAAACAACTTTTAAAAGCATAACCCATGGAGTGAGTGTGGGAGTAGATTGATAGAAAATCAAATGCTGTGAACAATATTCGCATACACGCGCATACCTAATAAATGTATCACCTGATGTGTGAGTGATTTTATGTTGCTTAAAGACGTATGGGCACTTCTTTGAGATAATGTGAGTGTCCAAATGTGTATGGGAACACCCTAAAATTTGACAGTCATATATAAACCTAAATATGACTTAACCATTACCTACCTGTGGAGACTGGCCGGTGAACAATAGTCTTAAAGATAATCGTGTATGTAAAATATTTAACCCGCAGTTGGAGATGAGTTTCACTACTTGTTCAGGTGTTACGCTTTTCAGCAACGGCGATAGCGGTACACGCCTCGGTATGTCAATACCTGCCCCAACCTTTGTACACTTAAAAGATTATTTTGTTCAAAGAAAGCTAAAAATGTTAAAATTGTCAACATTTATCAAATGCATCAACAAAAGTTTAGATATAGATACATGTACTTAAATGTTTGTATCACTCTCCAAAGGCATCTGTGCATGTATGAATGTATGTGTGTGTGTGTGTTCGTACGTACACACGTGCATATGTCCATGTATATGTATGAATATGTATATTGTTTATACATCATTCTGTCTCATGTATATATATCTCACCAATGCCATCCTGATGTATATTTGTATACAAGTTGTATTGTATTGTATTGTATTCAGCCATGTACCACCGTCGGTGGAAGTTGAGAAATATAACAAAAACTTTCGAAAAACCATCGGAAGACAGGCTTCCTATGCAGCTTGTGGAAACTTGGCACTGACAGATTTCTGCCCTTGGGGTTTATCTGGGTCTTCCAGAGCGAGGTCTGTCGTGTACTCTACCAGTGTCCGGTAAACCTGTCCCTCAGTCTGCGAATGTCGGAATGAGACACCTGAATACGGCAAGGAACACTTCTGCAATGCAATGGCTGCGCTTCTGTCATTCAGAGCTCCAGATAAGGCGCGTATTTAGGTATTTTACTCAATAAAAATCACATTTACTCAATTAATTACAGATCGGGAGTACGAAAAGCGCTTAACAATCACTTAAAACCCAGTTGGTCATTTTGCGTATCAGTTAACTAAGTTGGCTTGCGTATGATTCGTCGTGGCGCCTAGACTCTAAAACAGGATTAGCTGATGGTAGGTGATACCTATATATACATATACTATGATAGCCGTAGCCACTGTCCGGAGTTTACTCCAATAGTCACATGGTTTCCATGTTGAGTATTTAGAAATGGCTGCTAAATGTTTGGCGGTATGACAATTACTAAAAACTTTTAGTCTATATTTATCTATTGAAACAATGAAATTACACATGCATAAACAGACATGGGAGAAGGAAATATCCAAATTCTTGAAAAATCATCTGGAGCTCTCTGTCATGGGCACTTGACGGTTTGTGCTGCAGCATGGTGAAGTTGTAAGGTTTCAGTACTGTCTGTATCTTATTTTAAAGAAACTTTGCCACAAGCTGTATGGGCAGTGTGTCTTCCACATGCACAAGACTGTTGTGTTTGTGCGTTTGAATCAAACAAAGTGCAGCTGTGTTTCTGCACCCTTTTTTCGCCGTATTTTACGTTTTATTTCACTCAAACATAATTTGACTCAGTTGCTTCACTGCATGTTCAAACATGTCGTTTAGAGTGCCCATTAAGTACACAAAATTTGCATTTACCGTAGATTATAAATGACCACTCCACATCTAAGATCATATTTAACTATCAAATATTTGGGTGTTCAAATACATTCTGTTTTTAGAATCAATATGACAATACGTCAGTTTTTATGTAAGTACACATATATGTGTCAGTATCTATCTATCTATCTATCTATCTCTTTCTATCTGTATATATACAAACACGGTTGATTCCAACGAAAAGTGTACACAGCTAGGTATTAGGTATTAGTCAATCGGTTGTCATTACTAATCTCTAATATCGACAAGTTAGAGGATTTGTGAAGCTGATGGCTTTTTCTGAATTATCTACAAATACCATCACCATACCTAGTGTATCCTGCGGCTACTGTTGTTCTGCACAACATGCTAATGACCACTGAAAGCCTCAAGCCATATCAGGATTTCTTTCACGTGTCAGGTTTCACTTCAAACACACTGACTGATGTTGCCTACAAACACGAAATGTTACCAACGAGTACACATGTTACCAGCCTATCTACCGCTTATATCATGGAACGATGCAAATTTTATTTAGATCAGGATCAACTTGTGTTCTGACATTTCAACAAAATCGAGTTCATTACATGATAATAATATAGTCTAAACCATCTAAGCAATGAAGAGTTTTATTGAACGCTCAGTTAATATATAATATGTAGCCAAGGAACCATTTCAATCTATTAATAGGCAGTACTGCGTTTCTAATCAGTTTTATGATCTCCAACAATTTCATCAGTATTAATTATGGTATAGTATCGTACTGTCACTGCAACAAAACATGTCACGTACAAATACCCTGAGCCACAACCAGCTGTTTACTGGTCATGAGATGGGCATTGATTAATGTACCCTCGATGATTGAGCCAGAAAGTACATCAACCCATGGTCCCCGCTGGACCTGTGAATTACGTATTTATCTTATAGAATACCTCAATGCTAATTTTGAACTTTTTGAGACGTGGGTATCGGATCGTACACTTCAGCCAACCTGTGTGAATCAAACGATTCAAATTTTGCATCTTGCTTTTTTTCCCGCAAGAAAAACAATTCATTTCTAGAGATACATTTTGCCTTCGAGTTTGTATAAACCAGCGTTGTGAAATATGTGAAAAAATCGTACACACGATTTCTTTCCTTAGATATATCTGTCTCAAGGTGTCCTACTTTTATGAAAAATGTCATTGGTTGCATTGAAACAAAATTCACACTTTCTAAAGCTGGGATAAATCATCTCATAAATAATTTCACGAACATAAGTTTCAAGAGTACAGTTTTACCGAGAAGGTAGATTGAGGACACAGGCACTCGTGAAGGACAACCTGAACGTGATGAGCGCTGGGGAACTCTAATCGCTCTACAGGTTGCTCAGCTTGACCTGATTAAGTGAATACTAATGCATTGCATGAGCATGTCACACCTGGTAGGGTCTATTACTGTGAAGGGGTGAGCCTTTATCAAGTGATTGGATACATGTCCGAAAAGCGGAGACCAAGTCGCCGTTTGACGTCTCAGTGTCGAGACATCGTCAACAATGTCCTAACTTTCATTAAACAATTACCTACAGATCGTTAAATATTTCCTGTTCGGGCAGCAGTGAATCGAATTCTGAAAGTAACTGGCTTTACGTTGTAAAGCTAGTAAACCAAATTGATAGCTTATGACTGTAAAAATAATTCAATTAAAACATGAGATGAATGGTTTTGTTCAGAAGAGTTGTTTTCCGGGACGAGTTCTGTAACGAATCAATGTCTGCATGTTTCGCTAGGACGCTACAATAACAACATTTCCTGCTCCCCTATTTAATGACATAAACTCGACCAGCCGTTTGTGCCATTTGACCTCCCGGGTCATGCATATGCAGAGTAGCACAGGTCAAACTGAACACGTTGTACCTCGTGTAGATGTCCTCAGCACCCTTTTTCTGCTCATAAGAGGTGACCCAACTGAATAGCGTCTTTTCAAAGGGTCGCGCCCATTTTCTATGCAGGATTCTGGTAGTTGGCACTGGTTCCAGGACTTATGTCCCTTTCATCACGTACACTGTTGCTTCAGCTTGACGGGAGGTTTTTGTCAGTTAGCTGGTCATGCCAAGTCTATATGTATACACTCAAGCTACATCGAAAAGTTATACGTTAAAAATATTTACTTTTACAGTAGACACGGCTTGACATAACCAGCCAGCTGATAAAACCTTCCAGTATGCATGGGAGCAGGACCAGTGTTCCTATTGCTCAACACACCACTTCGGCCCTGACTTCACCTAGACGGGTGGTTGAATGGGTCCGGTTCAGCAATCGGCTAGTCATGCCAAGGCCTGTGCATGGTTGGTTCATAGAATATAGTTTGACTTGAATTTTGTTTACATGAACTTGCCTAGGGTCTTATGCCCAGAAGGCGGTGCCTCATGGGCCAGTCTGGTACAATTATTAATCTATTTAATGTTTCTGTTGGATTACATCATCCGGGTATCCTTGGTGCTGCAAGTTGGAGACCCACTTGTATTTAGCATTGTCCTTGTGATACTCCGTGGTGGGTGGGGAACTCGGAGGATGAACCATATAACCAACAAACATGGAATACCAAACCCCTTGCCAAAAAAGAAAGCAAACGTCCACTGGATAATTAAGATGAGCAAAGACCTTTAAAAGTTGTAGAACATTGGCCACGATTTCTAGTGCTTGAGACAGTTGACAAAACACCTCTCAAACTGAACCCTTTTGCAGTATCTAAGGGTATTCAAGGCATAGCCGGTGAGGTTAAAAACGTCAGACGATTACGATCAGGTTCTTTGCTGATAGAATGCAACAGAAAACAGCTATCTACCAACCTTATGTAAACAGTTTCGTTTGTCGGCATTCCTGTTTCAGTTACAGCACACAGAACACTCAGTACCAGTAAAGGAATTGTTCGAGACAGGGACCAGTTGTTTGCTGATATGACTAAAGCTGGCATAGTGTTTGAGATGAGAGATTAGGGAGCTATGTTTGTTAAACGGTCCTCAACACGAAAGAACTCACAAACACAACCAGCTAATAAGTACCTGTTTTCATTTTCAACGCCGATTGCCTCGACATCAATAAAAACAGGTTACGGCAATAGCAAAGTTGACACCTTTATTCCAAACCCATTAAGGTGTTTTAATGTCAAAGATTTGGCCATGGCGTCAATACGTGTACAAGACCTGTCACATGTGCTCACTACGGTGAACAAACTCATACAACGGAAGATTGTGACAATGAGGCTAAAAATGTACCAACTGTTCAGGGAGTCACACATCATACTCTAAAGACTGTC
This sequence comes from Haliotis asinina, assembly GCF_037392515.1. NCBI lineage: Eukaryota > Metazoa > Mollusca > Gastropoda > Lepetellida > Haliotidae > Haliotis > Haliotis asinina. The sequence continues at coordinate 21,050,081 of NC_090292.1, read as the reverse complement.
CTGTCTGGAAACACCATATGAAAATAAATAGAATTAAATTTTCCAGAAACATCAGTTTTTCTGAAGCAAAGAAACTTCTTCAGTCTGATGAAGGCATAGAAACCTATGCGTCTGTCCTCCAGACAGTCCCTGAAATAACTATCAAAGTAACAACATTATCTACTGACTGCCAGACAGATTTGACATGGCTGAACTCTGAAGCGCCTCAAATATATTCAAATGAACAATCAACACAGACATCTGATTCACTCTCTGACATACAGACTCTTTCTTAAGGCCAATCATAATCTCTCACACAGAAGAAATCTCAAGCACAAAAAAACACAAATATCTCAAAGAAATATGAAACAAAACAAAAGGACATCAAAGCGATAGGATTTCAAAGGGGTCGGATAAGCCGATCCACCTATATAATAGGTTTGGATCTCTTGAAAGAATGGATGTGGCTGAAAACATCCAACCAAGGGCGCATAGCGTAAGTACGGGCTAGATCCACAGTCATACCTCCCAAAAGATAGATTCCCAAAAACAATAACATACAGTGGAATTGCCGAGGACTGAAGACAAACTTAATGAATTACTACTATTGGTCCAGGACATAAGTCCATCAGCATCCTGTCTGCAAGAAATATATCTGAATGAGACAGATTTCAGTTTGCGTCAGTTCAATGCATATCATTCATTTTCTCCTCCGGGCGATAGGGCCACGGGAGGACCTTCCATCCTTGTAAGCCCTGTTGTACTTAAAACTAATCTTCAGTACGACTTACTTTGCATGTTACTTTTACTCTCTGCTCGCTATATACTCCACCATCTCCAACTCTTTAGCAGGCTGATATCCAAACCCTTTACAATCAACTCCCGAACCCCTGTATTATTATGGGTGATTTTAATGGCCACAACCCACTCTGGGGTGGTACAACTGTTAATACTAAAGGGAAAGTACTGGAGGGGTTTATTATACACAATGATTTATGCATATATAATGATTGTTCAAATAAATATTTACACCCTGGCACAGGAACTCATTCAGCTCTTTATTTGTCAATTACTGATTCTGGCCTATTGAGTGAGTTTGAATGGTCAGTCCACGACGACCTTTGTGGAAGTGACCGTTTCCCAACAATCTTAAAACCCCTGAACCCATCTAGATGGAATTTTAAAAAGGCCAGCTGGAGTTTATATGAAACAATCTGCATTGACAAACTTAAACATGAACTTTTCATTTACGTTCCTGATGCTATTAAATGTTGTTTTTTGTGAGAAACTGAACGACATATGGGTGTATCCCAAAGTCCTCAGTACATTACTTTCGTCGTCATACAATGGTCCATAACTTGAACAAATGTAAAATCTTAAATGTTCAAGCACCGTGTACTTTTAAACAAAATAAACGTCAGTCTTGGAAAAGCTATGTATCTAAAATCAATTCACGTACGCTGATTTCTAAAGTATGGAATATGATCCAGAAAAGCAAAGGTAAGGGCTCTAAATGTAGCATTCGCCATCTCAAAGACGGAGACCTGTTATTAACTAATAAATCTAATATTGCTAATAAACTTGGTGAAACACTGGCACAACATTCTTCTTCCACAAATTATCTCAGTTCCAAACGTATCAACAACAACAAGAAAAAAATCTATTAAATTTCACTTCAGATAACGGGGAAGATTAAACGAGGTATTTTCAATTCATGAGCTCCATACAGCCCTTGACCAGGCTCACGATACTGCTACAGGAGCTGATAACATACACTATCAACTTCTGAAGCACTTTACAGAATCCTGTTTAGAAACCCTTTTAAATATTTTGGTGACATTTGGACGTCGGGGAAATTTCCGTCATCATGGTGAGATGCTATAGTACTCCCAATATCTAAAGCTGGACTTGACCATGCCGACCCTTCAAATTATCGCCCAATTTCTCTCGCAAGCTGCGTTTCCAAAACCGTGCAACGCATGATAAACCAAACTAGTCTGGTACATAGAAACCAATAACCTCCTAACAGATATTCAGTGTGACTATCGTAAAAACAGAAGTACCATTGATCACTTAGAATCATTTGTCAAAAACGCTATAACAACATGCAATGTCTATCTATTTATTGTTTAGAAAAAGCATATGACACTACATGGATATACGGCATTTTAAAAGATGTACATGACTTTGGATTGTGAGGCCGAGTGTCTCAATTTATATCCAACTTTTTAAATGACAGGCAATTTCAAGTCCGAGTGGGTTCCACCCTGTCTGATCATTATAATCAGGACCAGGGTGTTCCACAAGGGAGTATTTTGTCTGTTACTGTATTTAGCATTAATGTATCAACAGTTTATCCAAAGTTTTAAATGATTCGATTGACGGATCACTTTTGTGGATGATTTTAATATTTCTTGTCGTGGTAAAAATATGCATACTATTGAGAGGCAACTGCAGTTGTGTTTGATTAAAATCAATAAATGGTGTCTTGAGAACGGTTTCAAATTTTCTAAATCGAACACTAGTTGTATATATTTCTGTAGACGATATAAACCACATAAAACCCTGAACTGTTTCTAAATGGCACTGCTATTAAAGTTGTAAAGGAGGCCAAGTTCTTGGGATTGACTTTTGACTCACATTTAACGTTTCTCCCCCATATCAAATCCCTTAAAACTAAATGCCTGAAGTCACTTGACTTGCTGAAAGCCATTTCTAATTGTAAGTGGGGAGGGGACCAAGCTACCCTCCTACAACGTCATCGATCTTTGGTCCGTTCGAAACTAGACTACGGCTCCATCGTATATGGTGGAGCCTGCAATTGCATCCTTAAACTTCTTGATTCTGTCCACCACCAAGGTTTAAACCTTTGTCTTGGGTCTTTCCGAACTTCACATACTGACAATGTTTACGCTGAGGCCGATGAACCATCTCTTACACAAAGTCATATAAAATTTTCCTTACAATACATTACAAAATTATACTCTAATGAATCTAACCCTCCATATAACTGTGTGTTCAGTCCACTTTATGAGGATTTGTACAACAAGAAGTCTTCTCTTTGTTCCACCTCTAGGGAGAGTTAAACCCTTTCTTTCTTCGGCCGGCATTGAGCTGGAAAACATAGCTCCCTCCCGTCTTCTTTCTTCTCCTCCTAGGCAGTTGGTTAGGCCACAAGTCGACCTAACATTAACTTCATTTCAAAAATCAAAAACAATTACAATAAAAACAAGAATATGATCAATTAAAAAGTATACATAGCAATTACAAACATAAATATAACAACTATAAATCCTTATTTAGAGATGGTTCCAAGGACGGTGGCGCAGTAGCTTGAGCCACTGTCACTCGATCGAGAACAATATCTTCTAGATTACCGGATAACAGCTCTATTTGTACCGCAGAAACAAAGGCCATATTAACAGACTGTATAATGATCTTGCTACTGGCCAATACGACATCGTCTTCTGTTGGTTACCCAGCCATGTAGGAATCTCTGGTAACACACTGGCTGACCTTGCTGCTACAGCAGCACTCAACAAATCTGTGACTCCACTTCTTATTCCTTACAGCGATTATAAAGCCACTATCAGATCTTATATCCGTGATCTGATGCAAAAGAAGTGGGACACCCAAGTAGGTATAAACAAATTACATGCGAGTGGTATCGGTTATACTTACTTGGGTTGTCAGTCGAGATTTGAGGAGGTCCTTTTGCGACGATGTCGCATTGGCTATACGAAGTATACTTACGAATATCTATTAAAAGGTGAAGATCCTCCGTTTTGTATCCCTTGTGATGAAAGAATCACAGACAAGCATCTGTGTGGAATATTCCATCACAAGGGATAAATAATTTAACTCACGAACTTTCAAGGATCTTTTTAATAATGTTAGATCTCATTTAATTAATGCATTTTAAAAGAATTAGATTTGCTAAATGAATTGTAAATAGATAAATATGTTATGCTTAGACGTTTGAATTAGTAACTCAAGCGTATTAGTGGCTGTATCCTCGAAGGGGGTTGAAGCAGTGTAAAATTATTGTCCTCCTGAGAGGGTACGTACGTCCCAAAACATTCAAAGTACATCAAAACGTTCCACTGTTTCTAATCGTAGAATACCCGTCTTTTTAATTAATGGCTAGATTCCCTGAATTGCTAACGGCTGAAGAGATGATGTAAATCCAGCTAGGGTCCATGCAGGAAGTAAATGTACTGTAAGTCTCCATGGTCCCTAGTATGGTGATCTACCTTCGGTCGTTGGTGATATAGATATATGTTTTAGATTGTATTTTCTGCTTTAATTACTAGAATGTTTTACTTTTTCATGCTAGTTTTGTGTGATGTCCTAGTATTTTTACTTTCTTCAAAATGTTTTCATTTTTCTCATATATATATGGTTTTCGTAAGGATATGGCTGAGATATTCCCGATGTGATGTTAAATTGTAACTCACTCACTCACTCAAATTGCGCTTTTAATCGATTTCTGTATAGGACCTCTGGAAACTCGATGTCATGATAGTATAGGCCTCTGGTTCATTGGTGCTGAAAGAGCTGAACCATGTGTTACAATTTCTCAATACAAGATAAGATGTTCACTGGCCACGAGGGGGGTATGGGCTAATGTACCTTCGAGGTTTGTTTATAACCAAATCTCGAGGGTACATGAGCCTATGGACTGCGAGGGACCAATGAACAAGGTATTTATCTTACCGAACACCTGAATTTTAATTTTGAACTGTTCAAAGCACTTCTGTTGAATGCGAGGCGAATCGCCATTTTGCAGACGACACACGGTAAACAGATTTAGAGTTATCACCCTTCCATCGATTTTCAATCGCAAAACATCGGTAATTTCCGTGCTTCATGCGTGATTCAATGGTATTCGAGACAAAGAAGTACTACCATCAAGCACCAGAAGAGTTCGGAATTCCCAGCGGTGTACATTGAAAATAATACATCTCCCGAAAGCGGGGTACATTGAAAATAGTAGAATAACGCTTAGCCAATCAGAAAGCGACATTCAAGATAATGCAAATTGTATATACGCCAACACATAACACAACATATAGCAGTACGAACATATTTGCATAACCCAACCTTAGACGGGAAACCCACCCCAATCCCATCGCTGAATTTATCTTCAATTGCCGACAGTGTGACAGTGGCAAGAAATGCAGACAAAAGTTTATCTGAAATTTACAACAACAAGCAATTAAAAAAGAAAAAAAAACGTTTAAGCAAATGAAACACAAATTTACTCGTTCTAAGAATATATACACTGTAGGATCGTAGATTAGAGGCAAGCTACTTTTGACGCAGTTGCACAGAGCAACGGCAAGCTACTTTGCAGGGTCAAATGTCCTGACAACCGAAAGCTTGGGGGACCTAATGGCGCCTTAGCAACAAGCTATCCCGCAGTGATGGAAACCCGCGATCTGATTGGTTGGCGGGCGATCGGTCGGCACCATGCATACTGATCGAGTTCAGGAGTTGTTTGAAGTCACCACGTGTAATCGCAAAAGTACGACAGACTGGTATTGATTTCTAATGGAGGTTCAGTGCGTTTTGTCGCTGCTCTTAACATTGACAGGCTGTTTTGTTGAAAACCAAGTTGCGCTGGCATCAGGGGAAATTCTCTCCCACATTCAGCAACTAAATCCACCTGAAGTAATTTTCTGCTGTTTGGCAATACGTCCAAAACCTGTGTCAGCAGAGTTGGGCCAAGCAAATACCTGATAACCCATGTACAATATAACCATTGATAAGGGGGCAGTAGGGTTGCCCAGTGGTGAAAGCATCACGCCGTAGACCTGGTTTCTATTCTTTACATGGATAGAGTGTGTGAAGCTCCCGCCTTGATATTGCTGGAATAATGCTAAAAGGGGGTACAACCATATTCACTCACTCATGGAGGACAGAGGATCCAATATAATATATTCCGTGTAACAATCTTTTGACTATCAAGTCACCTTTTGGTGGAATGTAATTAGTTTTCATCATTCGACCACGATTTCATGATGTTTAGACTATGTCTGAACTTATCAGTTCCGTTTCTAATCATGTAATTGTATACTTTTTAAAGAAATGAAACTATATTGTACATATTAAATTCTGAACGTCAGTGTTTACTGTGATTATGGAACGAAGTTTCCGTGATTTTCGTTGCATATACGTATCAACAGGACAAAGTTCTATACATGGGTAGCTGCAAAGTTGCTTTATGCAGCATTTACGTACTTGACGCCACAATGCACATTAACACGGACGCACACATCCACGCAAGCACGCGCACGCGTAAACAAAGTGGAGGTAGCTCGCCATGGGTGCCTTACTTGTTTGACATGACATGAGTGAGTTTAGTTTTACGCCACACGCAACAATATTCCAGCTGTATGGCGATAATCTGTAAATAATCTGGACCAGACAATCCGGTGATTAGAACCATGCGCCTCGATCGTTGCAACTGGATTACGTTGACATGTGTCAACCAAGTACCCTTGCCCGACAACCCGATCGCGTTAGTCGCTTCTTTTTGAAGGTCAACTCTGGTTCGTACCCTCATAGGTTCATTGGGCACTAGACAGGATGAAACAAGGACTGATCGTCAATGTGGCTGGAATCCCTGTTAAACAGGCAGCGAATTGAAGAACATGTGAAATGAGTGCAAAGAAAATTAAAGCTGTTTTATCAATTTTTATTCAGGGTGCAGGTACAGAGGTGTTCTTTGACGCAAAACATTCACTTCATTTACCATCCGGATCCATTGATTTGTTTTGCTCCATTTTTCGTTTTGAGTCAGTGCAGAGGGTATACAAACAACCCAACGTGGTACATTGTACGAGAGTAACAGTATAACACAAGACTAATTGCACAGGATTAATGTACAAAGATAACAATATACTATACTGATAAAGCCTTGATGGCGTATGGGAGAGGGTGGAGGTGTCTTAATGTACACACATAACAACATAGCTGGGCGGGAATTAGATAGGATCAGTGTGCTGGTGAGCTCTTGTGATGGGACTGGTTTGGTCTAGGGATCTTGACCGTTTTCAAGGGTGACTAGGGTTTTCCTTATTGTTGTCTCCACCAGATACTAGGCTACCCTTTGAGAGCCATGCAGATGTGCTGGAGGTGATAAATGTCTTGAATGAGGCTGTTTGAATTGCATATGTGGGTGGCAATGATAGCTTGTTTGATCTGAGGGTAGGGAATTGACACGTAATGAATGTACTGACTCGCGTGGGTAGGTGTGCCGTAGATGGCAGAGTGGTTGTTGTCGTGGTTGTTGTCGTGGTTGTTATAAGGTCTGTATCAGGGAGGCTAATTGGTGGTGGTTTTCTGTTTCGATAGTGAATTTGATTATGTGACCCTGTATGTTGAGGTGCTCCAGTAGGTTCATTTTTTTCATCAGTTTCACATGCATACGGGACAACAATTAGTATCGTCTTTAGGTGCATGTAATCATATTAGCCAATCAATTACATTCTGAAAACTTCCAAACTTTTTCTTCTCAATTCTTGAAAGGATCTACATTATCAGAGCAGTAACTTTTCCTTCTCAATTCACGGGACTTACAAGAACGTGAACTGTTTCTACTCTTTGGAAAGATCTACACTTGTGGGTCGTACGTATATCTCCTGCCAGGACTGGGAGACTTGTTCATTTCTTTTACTATGTCACAAAGGTTCTCAAAAACAGCTTTAATGGTGTCATCAAATTTGCTGCATGAGCTGTCGCTAGTGGCAGAGGCGTTTGGTTTAATGTTCTCCCTCTTGTCAATGCCATGACGCGACTGCACTCTCAAATGTTGCATTTTCAGGATCTCAGGAAATTTGTAACCTTGAAGCGTATTTTGCTTGGCGTCGTGACTCCAAGCTCCGCTTGCAAGTTTTTGATCACCAGGATTTATTTCAGTGGAAGCCTGTGGCACTTGTGTAAAAAAAGCATATTTTTTCGTATGTTTACGTAGAAACGCCAGAAAGCGACCAGAAGCTGTTTCTGTACGCATGGCAGGTACATGTTTCTCGGGCATCTTTATGAAGACACGTGAAGTTTCCTCACAGAGTTTCAAAAGTCTTTCATTCATGTCAGACACTCTCCGAGTCACAGAATCTTGACCATCAGTCACCTTCTCTTCAGGTAGGACTGTAAGCTTATGACGCCATGTATACTGATCTGGCGAGTTGCTTTTTTCCTGTGACTCTGTTTGGATTGCTATTGAATTTTCATGTTTATCTGTGTCAAAACTCTGTTGTCCATGTCCAGAAGCAAAGTAATTCTCATTGTCTTTCAAGTTATCATTTCTTTCGGTAAAATACTTTCCAAGGTGACTGACAAGTGGGCATGTCAAATCAACTTCATTCCTTTCCTCTACATGATCTGGATCATGAAATGCTTGTCTCGCTGTCTCATCGTTCTTTTGACGAGGAAATTTCTTAGTGCTGATCATCGATGAAGCAGGGAAACTCTTTTGAAGATCTGAAGGCATGTTTATAAATGCAGCAAAGCTTTCCTCTTTTCGTTGTTGACTGCTTGCAATTGAATGTTTATATTGTCGGTCAAAACATCGAAGGTCGCTTGGTACAGTTTCGGGTATTTCTCCCGTTTCAAATTCACTATCAGTGGTCGAAATCTCAAGAGGGGGGGACATCACATCGTGGACCTTCAATGCGAATGTGTCTTCGTCATCAAGAATTTTCATTACTACAGGAATATTGTGATCACCTTGTGCGTTGATGACAGTGTCCAGCACTGTTCTACCTGTGCTTACACTAGACCTGTTTGTGAGTATCACTACAGCATTGCCTTTCACCAAAACTGGTTTGGGTAAAAGGATCTCTTCATGACCAGGAAGGGAATTGATGCAATAGTTCATTACATTCACCGTCTTAGGCGTGCCCACCTCTCTGAAGATAGCCTCGAGTTTGCCCTTGTAAACATCCCTGTAAACACAAAGGTACTATCTTAAACGTCATTAATGTGATTGTCAGAACACTTATCATTGAATTGGCAGAAAAGAAATGCGTGTGTGTATAGACAGGATACGAAACCACATGTATCGTATTATTTATATATGTTTTCGTTCATGAAAATAATCATGCATGGATTGGCCAACAAGCTTATTTGAAGGCTGCTGATATATGCTGATATATGATATATGCTGATATACAAACACATATACAAATACAGAAACAGATGACAATACTGATGCAATTCAATGCATTATCGAGATAAGGACAATGCATGAATATCTGTTCAATTGTTTGACAGTCAATAAAGGAGTATTTATGAAATATCTGTTCGTTTTTCAGTCAGTATCAAAGTATTTATGAATTATGAAATCTATCAGCTTTTATTTTGTAATCATAAACTGCTTTCAATAATTTGTAAAGATGATTGCCAGTGAGCGATGCACATCCACGTAGTACCAGTTTTGATACTAAATCTTTAAGTAAAAGGATGATTCCTCTCTTAGTTTTGCCTATGTACTACACGTGAAGTAATAATGTACAACATTCTCGATTGGATAACTACGTGATCACGATATACCTGTCAAACATATCAGCATTCAAATCACTACAAGCCTGAGGTGAGTATGGATGGCATATTCTTGAGTCATATAATTTAGGTAAAAGACAATTGTTTGGGTATTAGGTTTGCATAACAATTTCTTTTCATCGGGATAAGGTATCAATATTTTGACTTCAGGACTTAGTGTCCCTAGTATTGTGGTCTACCTTCAGTTATAGCCAGTTTTTATATTGTATTGTCCAAATAGTGATATCAGTTTTAACTTTCCACACTAGTTTTATTCAAATTGTGATATTCTAGCTGATTTACTGTCCTTCGTCTACAGGTTTTTATAAGACCGATATAGTTCCTTTCAGTGTTAACACCTCTTGTCACGATACGGCTGAATTCCACACTTTATTGTATCCTGTGAAACTTATCTAGCATATACCGCCATTCTGCATTTAACTTTTCGCGATATTGAATTCTATAATTAAGTAGTTAATCGAAGGCCTAATATCTTTCGCATAGAGTTTATGTAAATATATCAGTAACAGTTATTGACCCGTGATGGCCCCTGGGTGGTATAGGCCTTTTGCAACCCATGCTTGCCATAAAAGGCGACTATGCTTGTCGTAAGAGGCGACTAACGGGATCGAGTGCTTAGGCTCGCTGACATTGCATCGGTTCCCAATTGTGCAGATCGACGGTCATTTTGTTGATCACTGGATTACCTGGTCCAGACTCGATTATTTACAGACCGCCGCAATATAGCTGGAATATTGCGGCGTGAAACTAAACTCACTCACTCACTCAGTAACAGTTATGTGAAGGGCCAAGCCAAGATGTTAGTGATTTATTTTCTAAGTCTTGAATTATCACACCGTTCACTGTAATATCTGGTTTGATGCTACGATATAGTTTTCTACTAGGCTGTATTAATTTCATTGAATGAATATTTTAACATTTCTGGTCGTAAAACCGATCCTTGTGGGATGCCTGCTAATGCTTGACTACGATTTGATGTGTGTCGTAGAAGAACTCGATGGGTTCTACCATTCAAATAACTTTCAAAATACTTCAGGAGGTTACCTTGAATTCCATAGGATTTCAATTTATGCTAACATCGCAGAATACCGCTCCTATTTCTTTCCCATCGTCAAGTGCTAAAGGTATACATTTCATATCATTTGATATCCCTTCAAAATGAAATTTATGCTGCGGATATGAAACACAACCACTCTGATGTTTGCGAGGTGCTTGTTATTGCAGTGACAGAAATTTTAAGAGGCCTTATGAAAGATTTCATGTCTTCTTAATGCACGATTGCTAGCACTACATGGCTTAACACACAGTATTTATACGGGAATGGGATCAGAGTCTCCGAATGCACTTATGAATGAACATATTCACGAAAACGATCCTTACCTGAAGGTGTTGTTGACGATACAGTAGATCTTGGGGTTTTCGGCCATGCAACTAATAAATGTAACCGTGAAGGTATTACCACGGTGTTTCAAACTCATGTTGGTATAAGGTGAGTTACTTGTACCAACGGATCGGTTGTTGCCTCTCGCAGCAGCTTCTACAACCTCTGGGCTCTCGAGTGCAGCCAGTCATCGTCTCTTCTGCCGGAGACCTTTATATAGTCTTTTCCGGCACTCCCTGATACGTGTCAACAATAACTTAACGGTGATCAACACAAAAGTATTTTTCACGCCATGAAGAGCAAGTCTTTGCCTCGGCTTTAAGAAGAGGTACAATGCAATGACCACATGATAATATTCTAAACATTGCGAATTGATATTTATTCTTTTTATTTCACACTTTGTTGTTATCAAGAGTGCAATATGACAAGTTCCTGACTTTTTTTTATTCATTTCTCCATTTCCATCATAATGGAGGGGGGCAGTGTTGGAAAAACTAAAGAAGGCAGTCAGGACCATCTCATTTTGACATACAAACGGTATGTGTAACCAAAACCGTCCAGTACATAATGAACATACAAAAGGACCAAATAATGTAAATCCTAGGACTCAGTAAATATGCATGACACAGTCACAAATCTTGTAACCCCCAACTGGAAACATGTTCCACTTATAGTTATGCATCATCACATGTCTCCTTTCAGAGGCTTTCTGAACAAACTGGATCACTTAAGAAGAAGGGCAAACAGTTCAGAGTAAGTAAACGTATTCTAGTCATTTTACATCTTGCACAGATTAAAACTTTAAAGGACACTTTTTAAAAATCAAGTTAGTGTTGTTTCTTGATATGTACATTCAAGGAATTTTAAAATGAACACTGCTTAACAAGTGCAATTTATCCTTTGAAATGTTCAGCTTAAAGAGTTACAAATAGCACATATAATGGTGCAGTTTATGCTTGTGACACCATATTCAGAGTTTGTCTGACAGAATGACTGCACGTTATTGGTTAAGGAAACATTTCGTTTCACAATAACGGATAATTTGTAGTTCTATACTCATAATTCATAGTTCTATACTCATAATTTGTAGTTCTATACTCATAATTTGTAGTTCTATACACGTAATATATAAGTATATCATAAGTAACATTCAGAAAATAAATTATGGCTTTCAAAGGAGAATTTCTTCGTGTCTCTGCACTCTATCAAATATCAATAAGCTGTTCTGCGATTGCAACTTTTGTCACTTTTGAGGTCAAATGCTCAGTTTATACTTTTTGAGCTCCTCGCGTATTGGACAGGGGGTTCAGTTTATTTCACCTCAGGCAATACTGAACAGTCTTCCTTTCTCTAGCCATGGATATTGTTGACGAATGCTTGTTTGCAGTGTTATTTTGTTTTCTAAATTTCAGAAGATGGAAAGCAGGAAGGCTGTGAAACCATTGACTGGCCGGAGGAGAAGAAGCAGAAAGTTCTTCCTTTCTTGGAGAAAGAGCTAACATTTCTCAAACTAGGAAGCGAAGTGATATGGGCTAATCTACATTGATGTGTTTAAGAAAGCACTATATACTCACTGCTATTTATTCCATTGTTTTTATTTCATTTACTTATTTGAATATTCCAAATATCATTTGTTTGCAAACAGATTGTTGACTATAAATGAACTTTTAATGAATTTGTGTTTTATTCTGTTATTTGTCATCCTGAAGCCTCTTACCATTATGCAATTGTATAAAATATATATACCTGATTTGATACGTGTGAGACATGAAACAACCTCTTTTCAGGAGGAACGGGTAAAGGACCGGCAAGTTTCAGTTCATAGAAACTAGGTTGGAAACTAGATTGGAAACTGTATTGGAAAATACAACATGGAAACCGGATTGAAACCTACAATAAACTCATACATGAAAACCAGAGTGGATAATGAATCGCACTGGAAACCAGTTGGAAATGATGCAAAATTCAATTTCAGTTTTCATTGAAACCTACAGTAAACAAAAAACATGGAAACCAGCTGGATCCTGCTTGGAGGAGTGGGTAATGAAACGAACTGGAAACCATCCTGAAATGGTGCAGTTTCAGTTGCATGGAAGCCACGATGAAACCATAAGAAACTCCCTGGATACTAACTGGAAATGTTGGTTTCCGTGACGTGTCTTCTCAGTTTCAGAGTTCCGGAAACCAGCCTATTTTTGTAGTGAGACCTGTCTGGTGCGTGATTTGTGATATGTTTACCACCATGCATTCGTCTGTTTTCAGAAAACATTTTATTTCTGAAAATGTCAATACCAGTATCCATTTTCAAACACGAAGTTATATTGTAAGTATTTTTAGTATTTGAGCCATATTGTAACTTTGAAAGTTATTTCATATCAAGAAACAAACTTTGCTTGATCTTGATTCCTTCATCACAAGGGATGCGAAATCCTCACTTTTTAACCAATATTTGTTCAATAAATGAATGGGTCCGTAAACAGGGATTGCACATATTTATTGCCGCTCAACAGTGAAATGTCCTCTGTTTTTAACGAGCAAACGTGTGTTACCACGTGTGATAGTTTTGTGGCTCATTATCTCACTATTTCAATAAATAGTCATGAAAACATCGTGGCACTACACACAACACTGTATACACCTTCATATTTTGGGACTCGTGAAGGTCCCTGGCTAGAAGAGGCCTTCACCAACCCATGCTTGCCATAAAAGGCGACTATGCTTGTCGTAAGACAATCACTGGATTGTCTGGTCCAGACTCGATTATTAACAGACCGCCGCCATATAGTTGGAATATTGATGAGTGCGACGGGAAACCAAACTCACTCACTCACTCATATTTTGGAGGTTTAACTATGAGACATCCTTGTATGTTGGATCTGTTCATATGGAGAGGATACCAAACGACCTTCCACGTAATACCATTATTATTAAACGAGTTAATAATTTGGTATCAAACGAACGAAAGCGAGTTTGATACTAAATCTTTCACGAGTTTAATAAAATGGAAACGAGTTTAGTATCTATTTATTACTCGCCAACTGAGAAGCGTTATGACGTCATGTGTCTCGCGGTATTAAACTAGTGTAATATTGTCGTAATAATATCACACTGCAGTATCTTCCACGGACGAGTAATACATATCACCGTATATGTCATTATGTAACGACTGTAATGTTCAGCAAAGTGTTTTTTCTTTTGTTTTGGTTTGTTTGGTTTGTATTTTTTTAATTTGTTTCTTTCTTGACAACGGAAACACGAATAAAATTTTAATCCAGAACATATAACTGTAAGTTAAAAGTACCTGGAGATGAAAATATGCGTGTAAGTAAGACAATATGTAACAAAATATCAGGCTTATACAAACACGATTAACCTTGTGAACGAATAGTTCGAGATTGGAATATCAAGATTTTGCATTGTAGCATCATTGTGGGAAAAGTTATTTTTCCTTTGTCCATATCTTCGTAGACAAAACTGTATCAGCTGAACAGCTGAGCTTTATTACGAAACACTATTATATTTTATATACAGGAAGAAGGGGCAAGCTAAACACATATATAATTAATTTTAATCACAAAAGATCGTAGTCAGAGCTTTTGTTTATGTCTCCTCAAACGGCATCAGTATCGTTCAGTTTACTGCATACATTTTGAAAAATATCAAATACCTTAAGAAAAGCGATATACTTTTTCCTTCGTTGTTAAATTTATTTTAGTAACCAGTTGTTCTCGTTGATGAACAAACTCGTAAAATAAAAAATAATAATAAAACTGCTTGTGGTGAAACAACTACTGTGTGGAGCAAACAAGTTGACAAATAATTTGGCTTTGAGATATTTCATTCAAAATGTAAATAAAAGTCAAACAACTTTCTTGATCATGAGAAAAACAACGAACTACGCGCTCGCCCCCAGACTTAATACTTATATTTTTAGTGAACCGTTATTTGTAAGAAAACGTTTCAGGGATAAAGGCTATTTGTCAAATAAAACTGTTTGAATCGTTAAAAAAAATAGTGAAAACTTTCTGTTATTTTCATTTGTCTTCAATTTTAAATTGATGGTGTATGCTCCGTGGCTGTCAGGCAGTGGGGTAGGTTAGTGGTTAAAGCGTTCGCTCGTAACCCAGAATACACGAGTTCAACTCCCAAAATGGGTACAAAGTGTGAAGCCCTTTCAGGTGTGACATCCATGGAGGGCCACCTCCTCGTGGTGAGTGCTGGGTAACGCTAAGCGTTCGCCAACCCACCGTGAGGACCCAGATCAACTAGGTCCATAGAACCCCATTGCTGGTCGCAAGGTGCGATCGAATTGGGCAACCTGTTTGTCGTGGGTTGCGTTCCGTGTCGGTGGAGGACGGTAGTCTGGTATTTGAGGGCAATTGGAGACTGAACAATTTTGCTCCATTTGCTCGACACACCACGTCGGCCCTTACTTCACCTGGTAGTAGAACTGGCACAGGTCTATCAATCGGCTGGTCACGCAGAGCCCTGAGCTACAACTATGTAATACTCAAAATTTGTCAAACTGTTTCAAAATTTTGAGATTGTAATTTGAAACCCATCATTTCATGTATGTTTTTGTCTAGAGTCGTATGCCCAGAAGGCATAACTCATGTGGCTCATGGACCAATCTGGTGGAACTATTAATCTTTTAATTTTTCTGCTGGAGTTTATCATCCGTGTATCGTTGGTGCAGCAAGCTGGAGATCCGCTTGTTTCTAGCATTGCCCTTACTCCGTGGTAAAAAAGCCCTCATAAAAAAGCAAAACGTCCACTTAATATTGATCAAGATGATAAAGAACACAGACCGAGCCAATCAATTGCCTACTGGCCAAGCTTTTTAATGATCGAGAGTCTTGATAAGATGCCACTAAAGTTTGCGGACTGGTAACAAAATCCAACTTTTTAATAAGTTCGGATCTTTGGAGGATATGGATGTATCCGAAAACATCCAAACAAGGGCATATAGCTTGTCGCCCAAGAGAAAAGTGTTGGGTAGATCCCCATTCAACCCACCCAATAGGCAATGTAATTTACGAATATAGTTCAGGGGAACTGTAGAGGATTAAGGACTTATCTTATGTGTTGCAGTTATTAGCCCAGGAGCTAGCACCATCAGCATTCTGTCTGCAGGAAACTTTTCTTAGACAGCCACATACTTTTAATCTACGTCAGTTCGAAGCATATCACTCATACCCACCTCCGGGTGATAGGGTCACTGGCGGGGCTCCAATCCTATACAACTAATCTTCAAGCCGTTGCAGTGAGACGTACTCTTCATGTTGCCTTCACAATATGTTCGATGCATATTCCCTGTTCAGCACTTCAACTGTCTGATCTGTCTATGATCACTTTCCTAAGCCCTGCATTATAATGGGTGATCTCAATGGCCATTATCCGCTCAGGGGTGGTACAAATACTAACACTAAAGGTAAAAGACTGAAAGATTTTATCTCCAACAATGAATTGTGAAGTGTATATACAATGATGATTCAAGCACCTATCTGCATCCTGCAACTGGCACCTATTCATCTCTGGAATTTTCTATTGCAGATCCTAACCTCATGAATGAATTTGATTGGTCTGTTCAAAATGACCTTTGTGGAAGTGACCACTTCTCCACTATTCTTTCAGGTACAACTCCACGTGATTCTCCATCGTATACAAGATGGAACTTTGCAAAAGTTAACTGGTCCCAAAATCAAACTATTTGTAAATTGATACGGCAACCTGAATTTTTCCGTGATATAATGATCCTATTCCAACTTTTGAATGCAATAGCTGATGAGTGTGTACCAAAGACTTCTACGTCTCCACACGTACGAAAACCATTTCTTAATATAAATTGTAGACAAGCCAGAAAAGCTAGGAAAAAGACAGAACATTATTCCCGCCGTCATCCTTCGCGGCGTAATGTCATTGTAATCCCAATACATACAGATCCGTCAAAATACAGACCGATATTTCTAACTAGCTGTGTCTGTAAAACCATGGAACGTATTGTGAATAACAGATTAACTTGGTACCTTGAAACCAATAGCCGTATAACCAATATTCAGTATGGTTTCAGGAAAAATCGTAGTACCATTAATCATTTGGTACGTTTACAATCCTTTGTTAAAGATGCTATGGTAAATAAACAACATGCTGCATCAATTTTCTTTGATCTTGAAAAGATACCACCTGATCTTGAGAAAGCTTATGACAAGACCTTGAAGCATGGCATTTCAAAGGATTTACATGATTTTGGTTTCAGATGTAGGTTGGCTCTTTTTATATGAGCGTTTATAAAAGACAAGCTATTTCAAGTCCGAGTGGGTTCAATCCTGTCTGATCATTACTGTCAGGATCAGGGTGTCCCGCAAGGCAGTATTTTGTCTGTCACTTTGTGTAGTATCAAGATCAAAGGTTTATCCAAAGTTTTAAATGATTCAATCGATGGGTCACTCTTTGTGGATGATTTTAATATTTCTTGTCGTGGTAGAAATAAGCACACTATTAAACGGCAATTAAGTTGTGTTTAAATAAAAGAAATAAATGGTGTCTTGAATAAATGGTGCCTGTAAAAGCAACCTTAATATTCTTGATTCTGTCCACCACCAAGATCTGAGACTTTTTCTTGGGTCTTTCAGAACCTCACCTGCAGCTGTTGACAATCTGTACGTTGAAGCCGATGAACCATCTCTTACACAATGTCGTATAGAATTATCTTTTTCGATACTTTACCAAATTACACGTATCTAGACCTGCCTATAACTGTGTGCTAAATTCCATTTATGAGGATTTATACAACAAGAAATCTTCTCTTGTTCCTCCCCTCGTGCACAATTATTTCTGCTGCCGGCATTGAGGTGGAAAATATAGATCCTTCCCGTCTTCCTTCCTCTCCCCCTTGGCAACTGGTTAGGCCACAAGTTGACCTAACATTAACTACATTTAAAAACAGAATTACAATAAAAACAAGAGTATAATCAATTCAAAAAATAAATATAGCAATTACAAATCCTGATTTACCGATGTGTCCAAGGACGGCGGAGCAGTGGCTAGAGCCACTGTCATTGGATGCAGTGCAGTATCTACTAGAATACCAGATAATAGCTCTATTTTTACTGCTGAAGCAAACACCATATTAACAGCTCTTAAATATATTCGAAGGCACCCTAAATATAAATATTATAGACTATTTTCAGATTCTCTTTCTTGCCTTCAGACTATTAAAAATCTTTGTAGTAAACATCCACGTTTAATAGAAATTATTGAACTATACAATGATCTTCTTACTGGACATCGTCTTTAGTTAGTTACCCAGCCACTTTGGCATTTCTGGTAACACAATGACTGATCTTGCTGCCAAAACAGCAATCAAGAAATCTGTGACACCAGAATGGGCATTAATATATATAAAAGCTATATATGCTATAAAAGCCTCTTTTGGTTGCACCTACTTGGGTTGTCAGTCCAGATTTGAAGAGGTCATTATTCAGCGGTGTCGCATTGGCCATACTTGATATACGCATGAATATCTGCTTAAAGGTAAGGATCCCCCTTTTTGTACTCATGAATATTTATTGAAAGGTGAGGATCTCCGTTCTACTTGTGATGAAAGAATTACAGTCAAGCATGTCTTGCTTGACTGTGTTGAATATTCCATCACAAGGGAAAAATATCTTAATGTTCTCAATTAGTTATTGCATTTTTGAAAGAATTAGATTTGTGAAATGACTTGTAAATAAGTAAATATATTATTATCACAATGTGGGGATTGCAGTATTGTAAAATTATTGTCCCCCTGAGAGGATACGTAAGTCCCAAAACTTTTGAAGTAAATTTAAATTTGCGATTAACATTTTCTTCAATCGCTAGCGGTTGAGGGGATCCAGCTAGGGTCCATGCATGTAGCAAAGGTACTGTGAGTACCCATGGTCCCTAGTATGGTGATCTACCTTTAGTTGTTGGCGATCTATAGCCTGTTTTCATATTGTATTATCCACATAGTGATATCAATTTTAACTTTACACACTAGGTCTAATTCAAATTTTGACATTCTAGTTGTTTTACTGTCCTTCGTCGATGGGTTTTTATATCATATGTACATAAAGTCCTTTTCAGCGTTAACTGTTCTCGTCACATTTCCTATTACGAGGAAACGTCCGGAGTTCTTGTCTTGGAGTCATTAGGAAGATCAATATGCAGAAACATGTAGCATTATCCGATTCTTTGGCTGAATGATCATATTTTAACTTGGAATATATTTAACACTTGAATGCTTGAAATTTGCAGAGGAGTTCATTTGTGAATAAAGATCATTGTCGGCTATTATTTCATGGCTCTTCCGTCAGTTTACCATTATCAGATCACATGATTATGTGCCATGGGATTGTAATAAAAATGATCTTTGAACAATTCTTCCAAGAATTTGTCGTCTTTGGTGCTTCTATAAAAATCCCAGGGAAAGAAAAATGAGGTGGTTTCTTCCTCCATCATGCAAATTCATGCAGCGAAGGTAATACCGTATTACTGCCAACGTATCAAGGCGCGGTCATCAGGCCATCATTTCAGGCATGTCGAACACTATTCGACAAGGATGTTACTTTACAATATGAGATCGAAACAAATATCAACAGATGGACTCGTGTGAGATCCAACAATCTGTCAGTATTCGTTAGAACCACCGAACCCTTTGTGCAGAGGTAGAACTCTTCAGTGGTTTGACGGTCATCGAGTGCGTACATATTTTGATGTTTCGAGTGAGTGAGTGAGTGAGTGAGTGAGTGAGTGAGTGAGTGAGTGAGTGAGCGAGTGAGCGAGCGAGAATAACGCCGAAGGATTACTATCCTGGACTAATAGATGTATATACTTCATGAATATATTCAATCACAGCTATATCCTTGCGCTATCAATGGGTCTCACACATTGATACAAGTATGAATGAGTGTTTCAAACACTTTCAACCTCTAGATATTTTAAACATGGTGCTATGAATTGACAACTGCGATTGTTTGTGGCTGTACCCGTAAAGGGGGGTAAAGTAGCGTAAACGTATTGTCCCCCTGAGAGGGTACGTAAGTCCAAAAACTTTCAAAATCAAATTTAAACTTGGCCTTTTATTAAACGTAGTATTTTTGTCATTATTAATTTCGGCAACATTTTCCTCGGTAGTTGCTGAGGGGATGGTGTAAATCCGACTGGGGTCCATGAAGCTAGCAAAAGTAATATTGGTCCCCTTGATCCCCAGTACGGTGATCTTCCTTCAGTTGTTGGTGATCTACAGCCTATTTATATATTATGTATTGTACAAGTTGTGCTGTTAGTTTTAACTTCATGTGCTAGTTTTAAATTCGAATTCGAATACTGTTGCTGTTTTACAATACTTTGACGACGGGTTTCATAATATATACATATTGTTTATAATCATGTTTGTTCTCTTCACGATATGACAAGTTAAATTAGAACTCACTCACTCATTCAATTACTAGACCAACGTCCTACCTCAAACGAAGTAACCAATATTAACACGCTAATTTGGCAAATTTTAAACTTCTGAAAATTCTGAAAATTCTGAAAATAATTTCAATGTTCCTTATAGGCCTAAAACTGAAAAAGTCAAGTATGTAAGCTTTCAGTTGCCAGAAGTCGACTGAAAACGATACTTGAGCAGGCCAAGCTGTTGTCCGTGTTCGATTAGTCTGGCAGACCGAATGAAGCTGTATTATTATGCACATTCGATCTGTGATATCTTGATTTATACACATATGTTGTTTGATGAACTTGAAGACAGAACATGAGAGATCTCAGTACTTTAGACCCGTGAAGGTCCCGGGGTACGTAGAATAGGCCTTCAGCAACACATGCTTGCCACAAAAAGCGACAATGCTTGTCGTAACGGGATCGGGGGTCAGGCTTGCTGACTTGGTTGACATGGCATCGGTTCCCAATTGCGCAGATAGATGCTCATGTTGTTGATCACTGGATTGTCTGGTCCAGACTCGATTATTTACAGACCGCCGCCACATAACTGGATTATTGCTGAGTGCGGCGTAAATCTAAACTCACCCACTCACTCTCAGTAGTTAAATTCTGATCTGAGGTTGGAATAGTAGCTTTGCACACTGAACCTGTGTATTGAGGATGCCGACTGAATGAGTTTGGTTGGGGCCTCCTCGTTTTGCCACTACCCTAGTGTTAAGGATGGCGAACAGCCATGCGTGTTGGTTAACAGAACAATAGGAGGTCTCAGGGGTCGTCTCAAGTATTATGAAAAGTATTATTAAACTTTGCGCCAAATTTTACAGTAAAGTGTATTGAGTGTTACTGATGAAATTGCACAAGATTTGCACAAGTTTGAATGCATTTGCACGTGTAGCAAAACAGCATTTCCAGTGAATGCTGGCACTTCGCGTTCTCGTAACTCTAAACTTCAAACATTGAAATACTAGACTACAGCCACCACTTAAAACGTGATGAATAAAACATAAAATTCAATCTCCTGACATATATTGCAGCAATTTCTTAAAAGTTTCTAGCATTATATTTTTTTCGCCAAACGCTCTATGATCAGCTACGTTGTACTGTTGCATATACTCATGGAAAGAATTATCGCTACATAATATATTTGTCATAGTATCATTATATTACCATTAACTACATCAAGGAATTACCAAAATCTCAATTTATTTCATTTATGGCAAGTCTAAGCGACAAAAATAACAAAATATACTATACTGGGCTAAATACGTTAGCGTTATTTTGTTTTTATGACAGTGAATAAATACATCATTATTAATAATTTCCAAACTTACAAATATCCATGTTTTTTGCAGTATAGTATTTATTAAACTTAGCACAGAGAGTGAATCAATCTGTTTGAAGGGCTGATTGTGATAGCCCAACCCAGGCTTGCCATAAAAGGCGACTTGTCGTAAGAGGCGACTAACGTGATCGGGTGGTCAGGCTCGCTGACTTGGTTGACACATGTCATCGGTTCCCAATTACGCAGATCGATTTTCATGTTATTGATCACTGGATTGTCTGGTCCAGACTCGATTATATACAGACTGCCGCCATATAGCTGTAATACTGCTGAGTGCGGCGTAAAACTAAAACTCACTCACTCACTCACCCAACACTTAACGTCGTTTTCATATAATCTGAGGACCCGAGTGAACGTCGATATCTACCCAGCCAACATCACTGACCCTGAATCAGACGTTGAATTTGACGTTAATTTCTTCATGGAGGAATTTTACTGGAAGATCTGTCTTGGGAATTCACCTTCTCGCAACATGCTCTATGGGGTTGATGGTACACATGGAGAGTTTCTGCATGTGTACTTTCGTCCGACCAATGGACTCTTTTTCTTGAGGTGAGTTTTACGCCGTACTCATCTCTTCTACAGCGGCCACTTACTTCAGTCAACTTCATATGTAACATTGAAAAGCTTATTGTGATGAGTCCAATATATGTTGAAAATTAGAGAATTCTTATCTTTACATCAAAACGTAGATGTTCACATGGAACAATACCTGGGCCTGACAGTAACCATGGCAACGCTCACGGTTTTTGTACGAGTGACCAACGCGACGCTCACAGTTTTCATACGAGTGAACAAGACAACTCTCACGGTTGTTATACGTGTGACCAACGCGACGCTCACGGTTTTCATCAGAGGAATGAACTTTAAGGCAGTCGTGTAAAAGATTCCGCTTAGTCAGCAGTGGTAATATCACACGATAAACAATCGCTATGTCTTGTTTTATTTGTAAAAAAGTTGTATTTAGTCAGATGAACAGATATATCGAGGAAAGTGTAAGGGGTCGTCGTGAATCGGAGCCGAAGTTAAAGAAAGTCACAGGAGTGATCCATCCACAATTGTATACCAAACGTCACTGTGCTCTGTAATCTGATTTGTTGAAAGACTGGTCACTGCGTATCGACACGTAGAAACATCGCACACACTTGTTTTGTTGTGTCATCAACAGTGGTGACGTCATTCAAATCACATTGTGACGTAAAGTTAGATTGCGACGTTTCGGTACAGATTCTTGTACCGTTGTCAAGCAGGAATGACGTTCCTGACATTCCTGCTTGACAACGATACAAGAATCTGTACCGAAACGTCGCAATCACGCAATAAAGAAGTTGTTATCCATACAAGTCCTATTCCTAATTCATAATAACCTCGACAAACGCTACCCGTGAGGATTCGGGTTAGAATTGATCTTCAGTGACTTATGCTTGTCATGAAAGGCGACTAACGGGATTGTGTGTCCAGGCTCCATGACTTGGTTGACACATATCATCGTATCCCAGTTGCGTAGACTGATGCTCATGCTGTTGATCACTAGCCTGTCTGGTCCAGACTCGATTATATATAGACCGCCGCCATATAGATGGAATACTGGTAAGTGCGGCGTATACCTAACAACACACACTCAATGCTGTACACTGACTCCTTCTGTCTTACGATGTCAGTTGCAATTCATGTAAACAACAAAGCCACTTCGGGAATTACCAGAACATCTTTCATTCAGAGTTTGATTGATAATGATTCATTTGTCCTTTTTTTGAAACACAATGACACTACAAATTTGAGGCATTAAGTTGTATATACAAGTTCATACGTCAAGCCAGGATTAGCATCACTCATCACTTAAGGCTTACAGATGATGTAGACATGGGTGTGGTCATAAAACAACGACCACATTCTTCTCATGCTGTTGGCCTTGAACTCTAGGACGTCACAGTCGTGGTCGCTGGGGTTGTAGGTCCTGGAGATGTCATTGATGCCGGGGACGAACCACGTGGACCACCGCTTACTCCTCCATTGGATTTTGTAGGCGATGATTTTCCCCCCGTCTATCAGCTGATCGGCGAAGATGTTGAGCCCGGCAACCCATGCACAGTTTCTGGTTGGTTTTCTTTCGTATTCTAGGCAGACTACCTGGAATACGAAAGAATTAATAAGTGAAGATCCAGATTAGAACTGGTCTTCAGCAACCCATGCTTCTAAGAGGCGACTAATGGGATCGATTGGTCAGACTCGCTGACTTGGTTAACACATGTCATCGTGTATCAATTGAGGTCATGGCATTACAATGTAATTGGTCTGTGCATTGTTAATGTATACTGACCAGCAAAAGTAACGCAACCTTGGCTTTTCTGACAAGTTTTTAGATAGAAGACATACAAAAGAAGAAACAAACACGAACACTTTCTTTTACATTTCTAAGGATATTACGTTGCTTTTGATGTTCGGTATATCTACGACACAGATTTCCTCTCAATTGGGACACAGGGTTGAGTGATTTATGCAATACTCCAGGCGCTGATTTCTCGAAACAAACATAAGTCTGAGTTTTGATTTAAGCTAAACTATTTCCTCAAATATGAGAAAATGCATTTCCCAAAAAGAACTGAAATGGATGTTACATTTCAGATCACTTGAGGTAGGTGAATAGATTACTTTAGTTCTTTGGGCTTTATTATTTAAAAATTGCAGTTGGGGTAAAAATTCAGTTGTTTCAAATTGTCCAATTCAGTTTGAATTTTGAAAAACTTTCGTTTCCAGAAATCGGTGCGATGAATGCCAAGGTAGGGAGCATTAGCAACTAGCTCCACACATCTGTGGAACTGTCCTCGGCTTCACACGTTGTACTCATGTGGGGAATCTATCAGTCGATGTGTAAATATCGTGTATTTCTTCCTGGTTTCTGAGTTGATCATAAACGTAATAAATAATTCAAAGATAATTCAGACATGTAGTATCAGTTTGTTTGCATAGTGATATGAATGTTGCAAACAATTAATACCATATTTTCCTTATTAGTAATAGATATTTTGTTTGCATCACATCACAACGTAAAGACCAAAATAAATGCAAGTTCAGTTCATAAAGATGAAACATAATGCTAAGAATAGGTTCGCGCAGTTTGAAGAGGCATTCCCGGATTATAAGGTCGTGAGCAGGAGTGGTCTAACCTTCGTTGTGACACGAACAAGTAAATGATCTACTCGTTACATAAAAGAAAACAAGCAATCTCTGTCACAGACAAAAATCAGTGTCTATTTTATTTTATTATATGTTATTTTATTATCTATGTAGCTACCTAATAGCAATACTCAGCTACAATCATTGACCACATCCAATGTAAACGTAAGATCTATCACGCTATGCGGCACAAACAAGCAACACTGAGAATATCAGCATATGAATCAGCCAATGAAAGTCCTCGTTACACTTGAGTGCTCACCCACCCGCTCTCACTCGGTTCGGTATCCCGTCTGTTTCGGTTGTGTTGTAAACCCAAGTACAAACTATTTTGATTTGCGACTGTACCCTTATAATTTTGCTGTTTCGGGTTTTTTTTAATGATCAGCAATATATATTGTATATCATGAAAAAATGCTAACTGTGTTTCAATTATGTTTTATGTTTCTTGTTCCAATGAATCTTTAAGAATTGTCTTTAGGCTTTATACAAACAACAACAATAAACAATAGCATAACAACTGACACAGAAGTGTGTTACCTCGATATTCATTTTGATTATTATTTCTTTAGTTCTTATCAGCTTAACGCCTCACTCAACAATATTACAGCGAAATGGCAGCTGTGTGTGTCATATGTTTGCCTGAACAAGGAAGTGTGTCGATTACACTAATCATTTTTTTTCTTGGAGTAACAATTCTTGGTTTGAAATTATTGGAAACACATAATATAGAGAGAGGATTTTCCAAGTGTCCAGTGAAATGTATATATCTGTCACCGGGTGGCGTGAAAGCGTATTATTGTCACTAGAGACGCGGAAACGTAATATTGTCACAAGAGACGAGGAAACCTAATATTGTCACGCGGAACTAGAGACGCGGAAACGTAATATTGTCACGACTGACGTGTTAACGTAATATTGTCACGACTGACGTGTTAACGTAATATTATCACTAGAGACGTGTTATCGTAATATTGTCACGACTGATTCACTAGAGACGTGTTAACGTAATGTTGTCATGAGAGACGTGGAAATGTTATATTGTCACTAGAGACGCGGAAACGTAATATTGCCACTAGAGACGTGTTAATGTAATGTTGTCACAAAAGACGTGGAAATGTAATATTGTCACTAGAAACGCGGAAACGTAATATTGTCACTAGAGACTCGGAAACGTAATATTGTCACGACTGACGTGTTAACGTAATATTGTCACGACTGACGTGTTAATGTAACATTGTCAGAAGAGACGTGGAAATGTAATATTGTCACTAGAGACGTGACTGACTCACTAGAGACGTGTTAACGTAATGTTGTCATAAGAGACGTGGAAATGTTATATTGTCACTAGAGACGCGGAAACGTAATATTGCCACTAGAGACGTGTTAATGTAATGTTGTCACAAAAGACGTGGAAATGTAATATTGTCACTAGAGACGCGGAAACGTAAAATTGTCACTAGAGACGTGTTAACGTAATATTGTCACGACTGACGTGTTAATGTAATATTGTCAGAAGAGACGTGGAAATGTAATATTGTCACTAGTGACGCGGAAACGTAATATTGTCACTGGAGACGCGGAAACGTAATATTGTCACTAGAGACGCGGAAACGTAATATTGTCACTAGTGACGCGGAAACGTAACATTGTCACTACAGACGTGGAAGCGTAATATTGTCACTAGAGACGTGTGAACGTAATATTGTCACGGCTGACGTGTTAACGTAATATTGTCACTAGAGACGTGTTAACGTAAAATTGTCACGACTGACTCACTAGAGACGTGTTAACGTAATGTTGTCATAAGAGACGTGGAAATGTTATATTGTCACTAGAGACGCAGAGACGTAATGTTGCCACTAGAGACGTGTTAATGTAATATTGTCACTAGTGACGCGGAAACGTAATATTGTCACGCGGAAACGTAATATTGCCACTAGAGACGTGTTAATGTAATATTGTCACTAGTGACGCGGAAACGTAATATTGTCACGCGGAAACGTAATATTGTCACTAGAGACGTGTTAGCGTAATGTTGTCACAAGAGACGTGGAAATTAAATATTGTCACTAGAGACGCGGAAACGTAATACTGTCACTAGAGATGTGTTAACGTAATATTGTCACTAGAGATGCGGAAACGTAATTTTGTCACTAGAGACGTGTTAACGTGATATTGTCACAAGAGACGTGGAAACGTAATATTGACCTGAACACGTAACATTGTAACGAGTGACGTGAACATATAGTATTGTCACGAGTGACATGGAAACATAGTATGGTCACGAGTGACATGAAAACGTAACAATATATTGTCCGAGTCATTTGAAAACGTAACATTGTCATGAGTGACGTGTAAAACATGAGCAAGCAATCATATCCCATTCGTCACGTCACGATCTCTGTTCTGAGAGACAACCCAGACTTCGTCTAAAAGGGTGGTGGCGGTGGGGAGTCCTTTCACGAAACAACCTTAACTGAGGTTATCTTTAGTTCCCATTTTTAAATATTTCACTAAGGTTACGGTTGCCTTAGTGACTTACGATCACCGTAGTGCTTTGTGAAACGGATGCCCAGCTTACCTGAGAACTGATATCCTGCTTCAACGTAGCGGATTCTATCGTCGACATGACACGCGCTGACGCGATCGCCATGATGGCGGACAGGATAAAGAGAAACCATCCAAATTTCCTCATTGTAAGCCGGTAGACACGTAAATATGAGGAAGGTGTGTTTTATATCTACAGAATCAACCAATCAGCTGGTTGAGAGATGTCACGTCCAAATCAATCAGGTATTGACTGTGATAGCATTCTCCATAAGGAAAACCGTGCCATGTAAGGTCACCAATCGATGTTTACTATTCACATACCCACACAGAGCTTATCAGAATATAACAAATGCAGAACAATAACCCATAAAGAAGGATTGTTTACACAGACAAACATCTCACAAAGAGCATCTGCGAAAGAATTGGTTACTTCATACAACCAAATGAGCACTCGTGCAAGGAAATTCCGATAAACAATCTGCAAATATACGTTGCGTTTTGTTTTGCTTTATTGACTAAACGTCTTTTATTCGACTCACGAATGCCCACACCCACCTTCCAGGCAATAAAATATGCTCTGAACGATTTAATAAGTGAAGATCCAGGTTAGAATTGGTCTTCAACAACCCATGGAATCGGATGGTCAGATTCAGACTTGGTTTGTCATCCTGTAATAATTTATCGGTGCTCATGTTGACCACTGGATTGTCTAGACCAGACACAATCTGACATTTGAGGCTGATTTTGTTTATGGTGATGTATGGCTGGACGGTACAGCGATGGGAGTAAGTTAGGAGACGTCACTCACCAAGTCAGCGTCGGTCTTTTGTAGTGACGCTCTCTCAGAAGACACCGCATTGCGTTGTGTAGAACACAGTAGCAGGCCAACTGATCCTTTCGACTGGATGAAGCTGGTTGGTCATAAATGTGAAACAGAGGGCTTCCGTTGTTTTGCTGTTAGGACCCTACTCGCAATCGCCTATATCTTATTCTTGAAGAAAGTGTTAACATGAAAGGCCGACTGTCTAATAATATCACAGAGATTGCCCAACACCTGTCAGAGGATGCCCTTTCGTGGCACAAACAGCATGTCACAAACAGCATGGTCGCGTCTCTGCCATACCTGTAGCTTTCCCTCCGCAATCCATCCTTGGAACGACCCTGAAAATGTCCAGGGCGTCATTGAAAATGGTGCTTTCAAACTTCTTTGGAATAGACCCATACGTACAGCCTCAGAAGAATTCCTGACAAAACATTTGATTGTGTCCTTTTTGATAAATCCAATGAATTTATTTAAACATGTCTGGACTACTTGTAGAGGGGACAAGGGCCTTGAGCTAATGATAAGCTTTAACAGCCTGACTGTGCCAAGATCACCCGAACCCTCTCTGCTGCATTTGTCATCTTCATGTGTAAGAGAAATGACAATAATAGCTACAAACCTGCATGCTTTAAGCGCATATATGATAGACGTTATTACCCGGGATAACCCAAACTATGAGGAAGAAGGCTAATAGTTACATTTGTTATCCCACCGGGTACCCTTTTTCTACTAGTTGAAGGAACCAAATGTTTAAAAGTTTTGACAAAAAACAACCACTGCGCTATTAATACGAATTATATTGCAACTCATATAACAACATCTACAGATATTGCCACTGCTACCGAAAAGCAATACAGCCAAGGAGGTACATTATTTCTAACCCGTAGCTGTTTTAACGTAGCCGTAGCTATCCCTTGTTATGTAAGACTTAGTGGACAGATGTTCATCGTGGCGTCCGGGTTTAATTGGTCCTCAGCAACCCTCGTAAGATGCGATTCACGGGATCGGGTGGTCATGGTCGCTGACTTGGTTGACACATGTCATCGGTTCCCAGTTGTCAGAGTACGGCGTTAAACAATAACTACAACTGCTTGACGGGATAAAATATGGACTGATCAGCTCAGAGTCTGTACACCTTACTGGGAAGACAGCTGGTAGGCATGTAACTGGCACTGTATCCTCCCTCCCTGGATACATTCGCCCATCAATCCAGCCATCCATCCACCCCTTCTCTGCCTCCATACATCCATCTACCCTTCCACTCACCCTTCCATCCACCCTTCCATCCGTCCACTCATGCTTCCATCCATCACCCATACATCCATCCATCGTCCGTCCGTCTACCCACTATCCATCCATCCATCCGTCCATCATCCGCCCATCCATCCGAACAATCCATCTATCTATCTGCACATCCATACATTCATCCATCACCTATAGATCCAGAGATCCATCCATCCACCCACCCACCCTTCCATACTTAATGGGGATCGGGTGGTCAGGCTCGCTGGCTTGGTTGACACATGACATCTGTTCCCAATTGCGCGGATCGATGCGCATTTTGTTGATCACTGGATTGTCTGGTCCAGACTCGATTATTTACAGACCATCGCCATGTAGCTGGAATATTGCAAACTCACTCACTCACTCCATACTTAATGACGCGACGCTGGATACACTACTATCACAATCACTGTCAACACCGCAATCACCGCCGTCGTCGACTGCACGAACGACGTTCAAATGTCGATTCACAAGCTGGTTCCTGATCATTATTTGTTACAGCTACCTCGTGCCTAGTAGGAGGGCAGCATGTTGCACAAGTCAACATTTGACATCAGTTGTGACAACGTATAAATTCCTACATGACTACAAATTGACAAGGACACAGGTGTCGCTGTCTGTGACACGCATGTCATGGTATACGTTCTTTAGTCCATGAATGCCGGAACTCGGATCTAGTCTTATCAGCCCATGCTTGTCTCCACCCGCGAGTAACCAATGCTTGTGTCCATGCGCGAGGGAATAGTCTTAAACAACACGCGCTTGTTTCCACCCGTGTAGAATCACATTACAGCGACGTATACATGTCTGCACCCGTGAAGATCCGTATCAGAACTGATCTTCAACAACCAATGATTGCTTCACTAGTGAATGATAGGACCAGGATTAAAACTGGTACTGCCACGAGTGAAATGAAAACGTACTTTTGTCACATAACATTGTCACGAGTGACATAAAAATGTAAAATCCACGAGTAGTCAGGTCTCGTTCTTCCCGTCACGATCTGTGTACTTGTATGCAAGGTTCGGAGAGAATGGATGACTTTTCTCCGGCTAGTGAGTTTCTCAGACTGACACTGGTACGTGTAAGATGTTTGCCTAAGTTAAGTTGGGGTTGAAGGTGGAAGTACGGGGTAGTCGCGTTCGATATGACTGCACGTGTGTACTGACTTGCACTTATTCCAGTTTCATGGCCTCAGTCCCGTGAAGGTCTAGCCGGGGTAGAACAGGCCTTCAGCAATCCATGCTTGCCATAAAAAGCGACTATGCATGTCGTAAGAGGCGACTAACGGGATCGAGTGGTCAGGCTCGTTGACTTGGTTGGCACATGTCGTCGGTTCCCAATTGCACAGATCGATTTTCATGTTGTTGATCACTGGATTATCTGTCCAGGTTCGATCCTTTACAGACCGCCGCCATATAGCTTGGGCGTAAAACTAAATTCATTCACTCACTCACTCACTCATTGCCACAGATTTTCAATGCACAACTGCCTGTGTTTAATTTCTGTAATGCCGAACGTCAGACCGGGTGATAACGGAAACAGACATCTTATAATGTATTCTGGTAGGATACGAGAAGAGAATTGAACCATAGAATTTCGCTCTCCGGACAGACGTCAATCAATCAGGCGACAGAAGGCAATCGGCCATATTAACGCTGAGATGTGTACCATGACGATAGGCCAGGTGAGGTGGGCGCACGGTGTATAAATCTTTTATCGATCTGCAGGTATGGGAGTACCGCGCTACACGTGTTGCCATGTCATCAATAACACTGTTCGGAGCGCAGAGGGTTCGAGTGACAATTGTTGGCCTTGCATTTCATTGGAACCGGAATCAATATAGGGCGATGTGACATCTGCCACACTTCGTTTTACATCATCAAAACAAGCAGTGGCAATATATAGCTTGCTTTGACCATGTATTGTCCTGTATGGTTAAACTGTTTTAGATCTAGTTGTTAGTTATACACTGGAATCTCTGATAATCTAGTTGTTTTACTGTCCTTCGCTGACTGGTTTATACAAATTACCATTCATTATAAGGTATAAAATTAATTGTTCTCGTCATGGTAGGGCTGAAATATTGCCGATGTGACGATAAATGTTAACTCACTCACTCACTCAGACTGCGTTATGTATGGTCAGTTCTTGCAGCAGCGTCGACGGTGAGCTGGGACGCAGTCTCATACTCAAACTGCGCTGCTGAGGCTGGATATTTCTTCACAAGTATGTAAGCGAGGCCCAAAATGCACGGGTCAACAAGACGTTAAACATGTAGCACTGCCAATCCCGGGTTGTGTCCCTTGGGCGTTCCAGGGAGTTATGACATTGAGATCCAAAACATATGCTCTGATTATGAGTCTGTCAGAACTTTACCCCCAAGGTGTCAAACATTTACGAAATGCATCGATTGGGCTTTTCTTCGACATATTGATAATAGAACAGAAATGCAGCCATCTGCTACCTCACTCTCAACAGTAGCGAGTGAGTGAGTGAGTGAGTGAGTGAGTGAGTGAGTGAGTGAGTCATATCGTGACAACTCTCCACAGTAAACTTTAGGTACAATAGACTAAACGTGACCACTATTTAGTGTTCGATATACACGTACGTCCTTATGAGTTCTTCGACTAAAATATGAAGCAAGTGGTGGGAACAAGGAAAC
Organism: Haliotis asinina; assembly: GCF_037392515.1. Taxonomy (NCBI): domain Eukaryota; kingdom Metazoa; phylum Mollusca; class Gastropoda; order Lepetellida; family Haliotidae; genus Haliotis; species Haliotis asinina. Next base: position 21,017,842 of record NC_090292.1, on the reverse strand, counting down.
AGTTCGGCATATCCGTAGGTTCGGGATAAAACAAAGTTATGCTGTACTGAAACTGGAGGTGAGATCAGCTGATGAGATTCGATGGCACACAGGCCACAATCATATTAGATTTGTGTAAACTATGATATAAAACCACATTCTAACCTTATTTTGTTCATAGGCACAATGTCACACATTTTGCATAATATTTGGCCTATATTTTATATTACAAGATCAGGGTATCTCAGCCAGACCACAACGTGGTTAGCTGTAAAACTTGCAAGCCCTGACCAAAAGTTACATTCCAAAATATCTTCCTGTACATGTTATTTTTTGACCCGACCATTAGGCTGGTGAATTTGCGAATCTGGCAGTCTCTGTTGAAAAAACATCCTTCACGGGCGGTCGGGCAGGCATGTATTTTGAACGCAGATTAGGTGCACATGCACTCACTTTAGCTTACTACTGATGCGATAAAAGACTTGTTATCTCTTGCCGCAAATCAATAAGGGATCCTGCGATAATACTTGTCATGTATCGACCCGTGAAGGTCTAGCCGGGGTAGAATATCTTCAGCAACCCATGCTTGCCTTAAAAGGCGACTATGCTTGTCGTAAGAGGCGACTAACGGGATCGGGTGGTCAGGCTCGCTGACCTGGTTCACACATGTCATCGGTTCCCAATTGCACAGATCGATGCTCATGTTGTTGATCACAGGATTGTCTGGTCCAGACTCGGTTATATACAGACCGTCGCCATATAGCTGGAACATTGCTAAATGCGGCGTAGAACTAAACTCAATCACTCACTCACTACAACCATTTCCAGTTTCAATTAGTATAAAAACAAGTTGTGTTTCTACAGTGAAATAAAGTCACTTGTACATGACGTGACGGTTATGAACACTGCTAGAGGTTTGAACTTCAGTTTTACAATGAAGTGTTAGAACATTATGGCATAACTGAAGAGAGTGTACAGGTTTCGTGGAACGGCATACTGATCTTTTAAGTCTTAATAAGTGAACAGTCCCGCAATGGAGACAGCTGAAATTCTGATTAAAAATTATATCGACGGAAAATTTTATATTTTAAAGCATCACTGACAAGGACCACAACACCAATCATAATTATATAAAAGGAGTTTATTTTAGACACCGATTAAATATACAAAATAAGCTGTTAAATATCTCATTTACTGGAGATGCTATCAAACACTGTTCCCGCTTTCAAGTCGTCAAAGAGGGATTAGAGTTGAAATGAATCAGTAGCAAAATGTAGAAGGGGGAATGTTTATTGTATGCCTGGCAAATGATCATTGGCGCATTGAATATTGATCGCCTTACATGTACGAGCCATCAGTATATGTCAAGGTTATTCTACGTGATATTCGCCTATAAAACAGTTTAAAGTAGATAGGTATTTTGCAGAAGATGTAGCTGAGAATAAAAAATCATATCTCACTACATCTCCTCAAACTTGTTCATCCCTGTCTTCCTAAATTATCTGTATGTACACTAACCTGATGTATTATACGTATTTCTCATCTTTTTAAAAGCAGTAAAGAAAATGCATTCCAAAGCGTTATCAATAATATGTATATTGCTTTAGCTTTGGATTATATGAAATAGGTTTGTGACCGGTCAGTATTTATCTGTCAAATACAGATGGGATGTGTGATTTTGTGTTGTCAGGTCTGACAACTGGTCCTCAGATTACCCTGGTTTCAACTTGGGAGTCATTATCAACATTCACTGTTCCGATACCCTTTTTCTATATGAAGACCATAATTTCTGTCAACTGGCACGTGACAATCGGGACAACCATTAACAGTTAGACCAATCGCAGTTAATGTGCTGTCTAGATAGAATATGTTAACTTGGTCTGTATGCCAAACGTCTGGTGGAAACTATCTGCAGGTCAAAAAAAGGATGACTTTAATTCGTCTAGAGCAAGAACCCTGCTAAAGTATAGGTTGACAATGTTCGTAGAGCTACGACTGTCGTGAGCCTGTGCTAAGGTATAGGGGTGACAATGTTCGCAGAGCTACGACTGTCATGAGCCTGTGCTAAGGTATAGGGATGACAATGTTCGTAGAGTTACGACTGTCATGAGCCTGTGCTAAGGTATAGGGATGACAACGTTCGTAGAGTTACGACTGTCATGAGCCTGTGCTAAGGTATAGGGGTGACAATGTTCGTAGAGTTACGACTGTCATGAGCCTGTGCTAAGGTATAGGGATGACAACGTTCGTAGAGTTACGACTGTCATGAGCCTGTGCTAAGGTATAGGGATGACAACGTTCGTAGAGTTACGACTGTCATGAGCCTGTGCTAAGGTATAGGGGTGACAATGTTCGTAGAACTACGACTGTCGTGAGCCTGTGCTAAGGTATAGGGGTGACAATGTTCGTAGAGCTACGACTGTCATGAGCCTGTGCTAAGGTATAGGGAGTGACAATGTTCGTAGAGCTACGACTGTCATGAGCCTGTGCTAAGGTATAGGGGTGACAATGTTCGCAGAGCTACGACTGTCGTGAGCCTGCGCTAAGGTGTAGGGGTGACAATGTTCGTAGAGCTACGACTGTCATGAGCCTGTGCTAAGGTATAGGGATGACAACGTTCGTAGAGTTACGACTGTCATGAGCCTGTGCTAAGGTATAGGGATGACAACGTTCGTAGAGTTACGACTGTCATGAGCCTGTGCTAAGGTATAGGGGTGACAATGTTCGTAGAACTACGACTGTCGTGAGCCTGTGCTAAGGTATAGGGGTGACAATGTTCGTAGAGCTACGACTGTCATGAGCCTGTGCTAAGGTATAGGGGTGACAATGTTCATAGACCTACGACTGTCATGAGCCTGTGCTAAGGTATAGGGGTGACAATGTTCGTAGAGCTACGACTGTCGTGCGCCTGTGCTAAGGTATAGGGGTGACAATATTCGTAGAGCTACGACTGTCATGAGCCTGTGCTAAGGTATAGGAGTGACAATGTTCGTAGACCTACGACTGTCATGAGCCTGTGCTGAGGTATAGGGAGTGACAATGTTCGTAGAGCTACGACTGTCATGAGCCTGTGCTAAAGTGTAGGGGTTACGATGTTCCAAGCGATTTGATCACTAACAGCACCTCAGTGGCCAGTTATAGCAGGTATTCTGCGAAGCCCTGTTCTGTGAGCCACTCTTTGACGTCGTCACCATATTTCTCCAGCCAGTCCAAATTATCCTGCGTCGTTTTAATGGCCTCTTGAAATGTAGTCTGATACTCTTCTGCCATGGTGGTGTTGGCCAACGACTGCAGCTGTTATAAGCAACAGAGATACTTTTGACAACAACACTTAAATTACTGGGACACTTATCTATTATGAAATGAATCCGATTTGTGGAACTTGTACTCTGGGCGCTGCTCAGAATTAACTAAAAGTACATTTTGTACAATGCTTTTGAAATAACTATTATAAACAACAAAATAAATGCAACTCTGTGTTTTGTCAAGTTTTTAAACACAAGACATAAACATAAAGGCTTACCTTCATGAGATTTCATGTGTTTGTATCTTTTGCTATCAGTATATATACTTTCAAACATTAATTTAAGGGCAATTTCCGAACTCAAGCCAGATTTACCCAGGAAGCATTGTAGCATCAAACGAACTCACTCAAACAAACCTACCTCATTCAAAAAGTATCCCGTGTTATAAAAATAGGCCATGTATCCTATCAATCTAGACAGCTCGCCTTGACCGAATCTTCAAGAAAAAGAAATACCTTATTAGCATCACATGTGAACAGTTAGTTACAGTGAACTCAGTCATGGTGGACAGCCCAGGTACACAAGAAGCAGGAGGGCCATGTTGACCATTAAAACGGTCACAATAAAGACCAATCTACGTATCGAACCCACGAGCCACAGCAAGTAGGGCCGGCTCAAAGGACTGGGATCTGGGTGAAAACTGACCTTCAGTCTTTCGTAAGGGGATACTAATGGGAATGGGTGGTCAGACTTGCTGACTTGGTTGACACATGTTATATCATCGCAGTTGTGAACATATATGTTCATGATGTCCGTTCACTGGATTATGTGGTCCAGACTCGAACATAAATCAATTTAATGGCAGTAACTATAAGTAGATAATTTCACCCCTCCACCTTCGCCGGCCCGGTGGCCGTGCGGTAGAGTGTCTGCCTACGGATGAGAGAATTGCGGTTTCAGTCCCGCTTCGGGAAACCTTTGTATTGTGACTTTGATCTTGAACGATATTTTTCACTTGATTTCAAACACTCATGTATCATTTGAATGTTGATGTTCATATAAAGTTAGGATAAGTAAACCCTGGGAAGCGGTCTTACTAACGAAAAGTAAAACCTGTCCCTCCAAAACAAATGCGGTTATTCTGGGAAAACAAGAGATGACATAATAGACAGTGAGAAGCACACTTTAGGTTTATATAACTGGCATAAAACCTTAAAGAGTTATGTATATATACAGAAATACAATGTAACAATGGGAGATCACCACACCGAAATGACTATATCTTAGGATTTACTTCATTGATAAGAGTTGCGAAAGAACTGACTTCGATTAGAGCGACATTCCAAAGTTCCTTTGATGTGGATTAACCAGACTCATATCCTACATAACCTGCATCCATAGCTTGTGATCGGAATGGCAACAACTGTGGATGGATAACAGTGAAAAGACTTCCCAGATCGAAAAGTGCAAACATTGTAACTATAATTAAAAGAAGACCGTGCTTTAGAGGATAAACGGTAGAATTTACTCCCATGAAACGGATCAGTGATGAGAGGTAGCAAAGGCTTGTTTTCGATGAGGTCTAGAGATGACAAAACAGCTCCAAATTTTGTTTGGCTTTGCAAATCAGTGTGATATCTTAAATGACCTGGATCAATAGCGTCGATCGGAATGTCAATAAATTAACTTTGATAGCAGCGAGAAAACAATTTGTTAACTTTCCCATATTCCAAGAGGAACCATCAGTGGGGATCAAAGGACATTTCTTTGAGGTCTAAAGCTAATTTATACCTCACATAGTTCACATATGAAAGATATTGTCACATTTGATTCATTACTGACAAAACTGATATAGGATACTTATGACTGTCAGTTTACAGGCCTCTGGACTGACCTGGATAATTGCAAGGGGAAGTTTGCTCAGTGTGTTACTTACTTGTTGTGTAGTGTCATGAAGTTGTTCTTGACAAAGTTCCATGTTATGACTTTGTCGGCGGCATTCCCGGCGACGCTGTACAAATTGTCAAGTGCATCAGAAGAGCGAACGGTTGTATTGTCCAATGTCATGTCCAACAACCTGAAAACATAGTACTTGTTAAGATGAACAAACCATCATCGTCATAGTCATCGTCATCGTCGTCGTCATCATCATCATCATCATCACCGTCGTCCTCGTCGTCGCCGTCATCATTGTCATCAACAACGTTAACTTCAAAAGCCCAACATTTTGACTCAGTGAACAATGCGAACTCATTTGGTACAAATTTGAAGGGATTTTATCTGTTTCGTGAACTGTAAATATGTACCTATATGATATAACTCTGTCTAATAGTGGTTAAATATATATACACTCAATACAATACAATGTGGGGGAAAGGTATTCTTTCGAGTTATGTAGTGAGTGAGTGACTTAATATTTAACGTCACATCGGCAATATTTCAGTCATATCGTGACGAGAACATATTTGATATTGAAATGAAATAAGTATACATTATGTAGACCTATCGTCAAAGGACATTAATATAAAACAACTAGAACATCACAGTTACAATTAAAACTGGTGTGGGAAGTTAAAACTAATGTCACTGTTTGGACAATACGATATAAATACGGGCTTATACATCACCAACAGCTGAAGGTAGATCACCATACTAGGGTCTATGGGTGGAAAGCTGCGAGGAATGTCTGCAGGCTACAGAATGGTGTGAGTGGCGACGAATGTATATGCAATTTAGTTTTCTTGTAGGTTACAGAAAGGCGCGAGTGTTGTTGAATGTGATGGAGGGACCTTTTCTTCCATGTTACAGAAAGGTGAGGATGATTGCAAATATGATATGGAGACAAGTCTTGTGGCAGGTTACGTATAGTCATGTTGTAGGTTACGTATAGTCTTCTGGCAGGTTACGTATAGTATTGTGGCAGGTTACGTATAGGAGCGAGTGATGATGAATGCGACATTGGGAGAAGCGTTCGTTCAAGTTACGTCGAATGGTGATGAAAGTGACATGACTACGAGTGTTCTTGCGGGGTATGGAAACATGCTCGAGAAGTCTTCTGGAACTTGGCGTGGTAAAGAAAGTCATTGTGGTCCTTATGTTCTTGGAGGCCACAGAAAGTACGCGAGCAGAAGTCAATGCGCTGACGTGACGAGTCTTTTTTCAAGTTGAGGAAATGGTGTTGAATGTGTTTTTTAGGACGAGTCTTCTTACAGAAATTGTAAAAGACGTCGGATGTCACAAGGGGACGCATGTTCTTGCAAGTTACCAAAAGATTCGAGTGGTGACGAATGCCAATTATGGAAAGTCTGTACAGTTTACGGAAAGGTTCGAGTGGTGACGAATGCCTATTATGGAAAGTCTTACAGTTTACGGAAAGGTTCGAGTGGTGACGAATGCCTATTATGGAAAGTCTGTACAGTTTACGGAAAGGTTCGAGTGGTGACGAATGCCAATTATGGAAAGTCTGTACAGTTTACGGAAAGGTTCGAGTGGTGACGAATGCCTATTATGGAAAGTCTTACAGTTTACGGAAAGGTTCGAGTGGTGACGAATGCCAATTATGGAAAGTCTGTACAGTTTACGGAAAGGTTCGAGTGGTGACGAATGCCTATTATGGAAAGTCTTACAGTTTACGGAAAGGTTCGACTGGTGACGAAATGAGTAAGAACATCACCTTTGTAAAAGCCAAGGTTGTGGTGTGCAGGACAAAGCGTTTAACCAGTGGAAGCCGTCCACTTCTGACGGAGACTGGTCCTTGTATCGGTTGTAGGCAAAGTTCCATTCTGCCATTCCCCCGTATCGTATAGCGTTACAGGGGACAAATCTAGTGAGATCGGGGTTCATCCTGTAACAGAGAATGGCTTAATGATTACCTCCTTAATTTCTTTGAATGGTATTTTCAAAGGCGGGAGGTACAATACAGACATACTTTATGGTTTATAACATTTTCACTTCGAGTGCGGAGCTTCGATACAGATTCTTGTGCCGATGTCAAGCAGGAACTACATGGTAAAAGAATAGTATCGAAACAACGCACTAACGAAATAAAGATATTGTCACATACTTTATCTATAGTGTACCTCCTTAGTGCTTGTTTGTTTGTATGTTTATACCGCCTACTATTATGACGTCGATCTGCAAACAATCAGATTTGGACCAGACACTCCGTTGATCGATATTCCGAGCATCGATCAACCTCTTTGGCACATAATGTCATACATCACCATCACGAGTGATTAATATTGCGAGCAGAGGTCCACAACAGGGACAGCCAATCAAAGGAGTCACGGAATCTGACCACTTGACCAACGTATTTTATAAAGGACACGCAGTTCGAGCATGATGATACAAACTGGCAAGTCTGATCTCGTCTGTCTCCTCAAATCTGGCATGGTGTCTTTTAAAAATATATCTATGTAAGACGAGTTGTGTCGGTATGCCAAGTATATGACATTGAGGACACAAATTTTCCTCCAAAGCTAATTTGATTCATCAGTACTGTAACCCTCTGACGCTAAAACCTTGTCTTCGTGTTCTTAATACGTACTATTCTCTTTCTACACCATTGTAATTTAACTGCGCTGTAATACCAGTATGGGTATGATCTATAGGTCTGTATGAACTTTGGTCTCTTGGTGTTATTTTTTGTTTATTTCCGAAATAATTGTCTACCTGTTATTCACCGGGTCTTTCATCAGCTCCCGGTACACCCTCAAAGCATCATCCGCACATTCCTGAAGTCCATATAGGCAGGCGTAGTTTGCACCACGAGCTGTCTGGTATCTGTGCACATGTGTATGTTGACATACAGTCATTAACATATGTTCTTACATCAGTGAGTGAGTATGGTTTTACATCGCTGTTAGCAATATTCCAGCAGTATCACTGCTGGGAACCATAAATGGGCTTCACACGTTACACCCATGTTCCACTTAAGTACCGTCCCCAAAATGGGATGTGACCTCAAATTAGGTAACATATTTGGCTCAGGTGAGAGATCAAATATCACAGCGGGGGATCCACAAATTGGCTTCACACAATGCACCCATGTAGGGAATCGAACCTGGGTCTTCGGCGAGAGAAGCCAAAGCTTTAACATCTAGACTTCCCCACCGCCCTCATTATAACATAAAAAATCTCGGAATGTTTACTCACAGGTTTGAAACCACAATCACAACCTTTAAATTCAACAGTATATTTATTCGTGATACCGGAGTCGAATACAGTAAACTACTGTTACATCGAACAACACATATTCGACCAAACCAGTTCATCGAGTTATTGTAAGCGTGATCATTATAAATGCTCTTTAACTTATAACAGTACAAGGTTATCAATAATTGTGGTTCTGTTCGTTGTTTATCGTCGGCAGTCGACTTGAAAATAATCCAGTTATTGTGAGCAAAGCTCTGGCCAATTAACCATGACAACCAGTACTAGTACTTACACGTCGATTGGAACAGTATCAGTCTGTACGTTCATCCTGTAGTGGTTGTAGGTCTTCTTAACGGTCACCTTCATGAATTCCTAAAATATATACATTTATACTTTTTTATATTTGAGTCAAACATATGTGCGTGTTAAGACAGTTATGACTGTTTGAAAAGTTAATAACATGGTTAACCATTGTTTACAAACACCTCCACAGCGATGACGTGAGTCTCATGGGTAAAACAGCTCCATTTTGTGGTCTACTTTTGGTTTCTTCCCTGTGAAGATTCGGGTAAGAATTAATGTCAAACAACCCATGCTTGTCGGAGGCTGCAACTAACGGGATCGGGTGCTCAGGCTTGCTGACTTGGTTGACACATGTCATCGGTTCCCATTTGTGCACACTACCGCCTTCGCTGGAATACTGCTGAGTGCGGCGTAAATACTAAACCCACTTGCGTAGGTCGACGCTCCGGAGTTGATCACTGGATTGCCTGGTTCATACAGACCGCCGCCAAATGGCTGGAATAATGCTGAGTTAAACAACAAACAACAAACAACAAACCAACCCTTGGCTTCTGAGGCTTAAATGTGTTCATGCAACAATGTGGTCCGAATAGAACTTTGCTATTCATATTCGATTTGGTCAAAAACGTAATGTTGATCGCATCGCTAAATAGCTGAAGCCATGTTCAGATCCATTCACGTGTTTGACTTTTAACTGAGGGTTTATTTTTGGAAACCTACTTTTACTACTTTGTCACTACAATGCAGTTCGTGACAATACTACTTATCAGACTCACACATAAATGTCGTTTTCTGCTTGGCTAAGCGCTCTTCTATTATTTTCAATGTACCTCACTTACAAGCGAGTTACAGTGGAACCTGTCAAAACCGGCATCTGTCCAATCCTGCAAGTTGTCAACACTGGCATAAAATCTCAGCCCCATCCATGGCTTTTTGATTTATCGTCAGCTCTACAATCCATCACTTTGAATAAACCGGATTATTTCTTCAGTCCCGATGAGTGCCGGCTTAGACAGCTTCCACTGTACATTGCAATGTATCCCTGCTGCCAAAGGCAGCTCATTCGGCACTTCGTGGCAGTACTTCTAGATCTGTATCTCGAATAACATTGAAGCATACATGATGCACGGAAATTACCTATGTTTTGCGAATGCAGATCGATGGAAGAGAGATAACTCTAAATTCTTGCAATGGTTACGAAACGACTTACCCAGCATTCTAATTAATAAATTTTGTCAAAACGTTCAAATGCAGTCCCTGCGAATAATAAAAAGGGGAACCGCGGTGATTTTACTAAGACAATACCTGCGGGGAAAACAGCAAAATGCAAGATTCGAATCCTTTGATTCACACAAGTTGACTGAAGTGCTCGATCCAATACCTATACTCCAACCAGTTCAGAACTAACATTGAGGTGTTCGGTAAGATAAATACCTTGTTCACTGGTCCCTCGATGGCCACGGCTTGAGGTACAGTCTATGTTTGTTTATGTCCCCCTTGCCGTTCGAGCTCAAATAACATAAACATACACCTTCGTCTCCAGTGAGCAACTTATATTATACGACAGTCTGGGTACACTTACCCTAATGGCACCGTAATACTGAGTACGTTCCAGTGTAGTGAGGTATCTGCTATGCGCTGAAAACGCAAGCCAAGGTACGTAGTCGATCTCGTTCTTGAGGAAACTATGAGTACGAAGGGCAATTCCAATCTCCAGAACACCTGCGCTGAAAGAAGAATATCCCAGTTGGAAGAGATAGTAATGTACACTTGCTTGAAGTAGGGTGGTGGGTAGTGTTGAGGTTGAACGTTTCACTCGTCACGCCAATGACCAGTGTTCGATTCCCTATGCTGGTACGATGTTGGGGTGGCTAAAGTAATCGATATTCGAAAAATATCGTCGATGGGGAAAATGATTAATGATTAGGGATATGAAAATGTTGTTATCACTAACATTGTTCATTAACCTTTCTGACAGAAAAGACCCGTGAAGGTCCCGGGGTAGAATAAGCCTTCACCAACCCATGCTTGCCATAAAGGCCGACTATGCTTGTCGTAAGAGGCGACTAACGGGATCGTGTGGTCAGGCTCGCTGACTTGGTAGACGCATGTCATCGGTTCCCAAATGCGCAGATCGATGCTCATGTTGTTGATCACTGGATTGTCTGGTCCAGACTCGATTATTTACAGACCGCCGCCATATAGCTGAAATATTGCTGAGTGCGGCGTAAAACTAAACTCACCCACTCACTCACTCTGACAGAAAATAGTTTCAAATTTCTCATTCAGTGTACTAATTTAGGACTTTATTCAGGGTCTGCTTCTAAACTACGATGACGACACCGCATTGTTAATAGTCATCGTCGATGGATAAGTGGTTAAAGTGTTTGCTCGTCACGCCGAAGAACCGTGTTCGAATATCTACATGGATGCTATGTGTGAAGAACATTTCCGGTGTCCCTGACCATTATACCATTAAACAACAAAGCAAGAAGGAAACCGAGGTACGCGGGGCTGGGGGCTATCCCATTCCCACAATGCGGGGCACAAACACTGGTTACACAGCTGAAACATACTTTCATCTATGAAAACCCATCCTGTCCTCATCGTAAGGAGAGGTCGTCCCATTCACAGATACCCACTGACGCAGCAGTGACCATTTCGTCACCAGGTGACAAGGACTACTAGTATTTACCGTGAAGTAGTACCCGACCTCCAAATAAAGAATCACCATCCAGTTAGGGTGTTATCATCCCATTTGTAGATTAAGGAGTGAGTAAGTTTAGTTTGACTCTGTTGTTAGCAATGTTCCAGCCATATCAAAGCGGGGGACACAAGAAATGAGCTTCTAAAACGGCACCCATATTGGGAATCGAACCCGGGTCTTCGGCGTGACGAGCGAATGCTTTAACTAATGTGCTACCCCATCGCCCCGGGTAAAGGAGTGAGTACCACATCCTCATGTAAGTATTTCTCAGATTTCAACTGAGACAATAAGAATGTTACTTACTCATGAAGTGACCAGGCATCGCTTACGATCTGTGCACGGGTCACTGGCAGAAACACCTGTAAATATAATGAAAGCTCAAATTACAGTTGAAATGAATTAGTTGGATAAACAACATGGAACAATTTGGAAAGGTCGGCTAAAGCATCTATATTCTCCACATAAATCTTCCAGTCCTGAAGCATGCTTACAGCCATGAAACATTCTTCCTGCCCTGAACGATCTCGAATCATAAGCATTCTTTCGCCTGAAACATGCCTACAGTCATGAAACATTCTAACTGAAATATACTTCTTGTCCCGCAACATTCTTACAGCATTGCCCTCGAAGAGCCCTGAAACGTAGTTTCAAATCATTAACATTCTTCACACCATGAAACGTACTCAGGGTAAGAACCATACTTCATAATGAAACATTCTTTCCACAACGCAAGATACTTCCCACTTTCTTGCAATGAAACAGTCTTCTAGCTCCAAATTCCCAAGGGATTATTCGAGGACTAAATATCTTTCCAGCCCAGAAACATTCTTGCAATCACTTCAAGCCCTGAAACATTCTTTCATCACTGAATCATTCTTCTTGCACTGAAACATAACCTGGAGGCACTGAAACATACATCCACAAAAAGCATTGTTCTCGTAATGAAATACTATTCCCGGTTAGAAACATTATTACAGCCCAAAAATATTCTTCCTGTCCTGAAACAGTCCTAGATTCCTGAGATAGTCTTTCGGGACTGAATTATTCTTCTTGCCCTTAAACCATCCTAGATCCCCGAGAGGGTCTTTCAGGACTGAATTATCCTTCTACCTATGGAACATTCTTCCTGTCCTCAAACATTCTTCCTGACCTCAAACATTTTTCGTCTTCACCACCGAGGCTGCATCCCATACCGTGTGGTCTGTCTCTAGTTGTTTAATTAGAGCCATCCAGTTTCTCTCCTCGTAGTTGACCCTGTAGTAACCCCATTGTTGACCGTTTACGACGACCCACGAGTTCTCCTCTGAAGGGTCGGGGATGATTGGGTCGCTGATGTTCTCTGTTGAGAAATACATTGAGAAGCAATTATTTTCGCATCTTCGTATAGATACGATGACCAACGTTCCTGATTATTTTAATTGCACACTGCCCCACGTTAGCTCTCGTCTCTTCGATTTCACACTGAGTGAGTGAGTTATGTTTTTCAAACTCAGCATTATTCCAGGTAAATGGTGACGGTCTGTAGATAATCGAATCTGGACCAGACAATCCGATGACCAACAACATGAGCATCGATCTACACAACCGGGAGCCGAAGAGATGTGTAGAAAATGTCATCGAGGCTGACCACCTGATATGTTTTGAAATGTGAAAATCAATTTATAACAGGAAAGGTCTGATTTTTCTAATAAAGCTTATCGGTGATCACTGATATCTGTTTTTCATCAAGTACAACTTATAATTCAGAATTATCCTCCCATGCTTTCAATAAAGATGCCCAATATAAAGAATGTTTACACAGATTTACTGTTTTTAAAGGCGACAATTTCTTACAAAACTTTATCGAAACTCCGAAGCACTTGTCTTGGATATATACCATTGGCAATTGTGAATCTGACATGTATAGATTCAAAATCACGACTCTCCTTCCTGGTGTACAATATTTCTGATCTTTCACAGCATGTCGTGAGGAAGAGAAAGCCCAACCGGAAGTGGGGCGACCAAAGCTGAACTGAGGAGGCTACACCGGAAGTAACGCAGGTTCAAGCGACGAGTTCTTTTGTGAAACCTGCCCTTCCGCGCTACTTGCAACAGAAGTGTGTACATATAGTTATATCACATTTCTACCATCGACCAAACGTTTCGAGAGGCTTGTGAAGAAACCTGGAAAAGAATTAGGGAGCACTTGTACATTTAAGTGTTCCCTCGTTTGACTCGGGCACAATTCATGTGACATCCTGTATTCAGAAGAGATACTACTTACTCTCTTCTTCCGTCGTAACCAACCACGCAAAGTCGTTGTAGCTGTACACCTTGTTGAGGTTGCTGTAGTTACTGCTGGTGGCGATTGTGATAGGAATTGTCCATTTGTAACTGGAAAGTAGAGCATTCACTTTAGGTAAATATATTTATCTTTACTTGAATGATCGGGCAGGCGGTCAGTGGGGTGATGATTTTTGCCGTTTAAGTGGTCATGATAGTGGGCGTGTAGTTCATAAGTGAGTGGGTGAGTGGAAATTACACGTCTGACGTGTAGGCGTTAGGGTGGGAGGGTGTAAAGTCTTGTGTGTGTGTGTGTGTGTGTGTGTTTTCTTTAACGTCGCCCTTTACACTATTCCAGAATAATGGAGGTAATCTAGTCTAGAGCAAATTCAGGAGGAGTGAGTGAGTTTAGTTTTACCCCGCACTCAGCAATATTCGAGCCATATGGCGGCGGTCTGTAACTAATCGAGTCTGGACCAGACAGTCCAGTGACCAACAACATGAGCATCGATCGGCGCATATGGGAACCGGTGACATGTGTCAACCAAGTCAGCGAGCTTGACCACCCGATCCCGTTAGTCGCCTCTTACGACAAGCATCGTCGCCCTTTATGGCAAGCATGGGTTGGTGAAGGCATGTTCTACCCCGGGTAGACCTTCACGGGTCAAATTCAGGAGGATCATTGTGGCAGAAAAACAGACAGGTTTGTTCGGTTTAGAAAGAATCGGGACACGTTGACCCGTTGCTTGCGCGACTCTTGCGGTCCCTCAAAACTGCCAAATGGACAAGCAACACTGATACTAAGGGATGGCGGAATGGAAACTTTCATGGATCAAACAACATTTGCTCGGACGAATCGATGGTATAGCCTAGTGATTAATCGTTCTCTCGTAATCACATCACCCAATAACCCTCATCATATTCCCTACATTGATGCTACGTCTGAGGCATATTTCTCATACTGCTAAAGGTCGCGTACAATTCACTCTCTATGTGCTATCACAACCAACTCGGATTTTCTTGCACCGAAGTGTTTTAACCATATGAATCGCCAGTTTGTCTGTCCAATGTCTTGTTATTTACTGGTTATTGCAATGTAGTTATCCGAGAGGATCCGGGTATGAGGATATAACTCGTCCTTGTCGCATGAGGCGACGAACGGACTTGCTGACTTAGTTGACACATGACATTGTATCTCAATTATTTATATATGCACGTGTTGTTAATCACTGGACTGTCAGGTTCAAGCATGAGTTTTGGTTTCATACAGCTGGATTTTTTATGTGTGTTGCATAAAATAACAAAGCAACAAAGCAATTGTAGCAGTTCTTTTAAAGTATCACTGAACAACAAACAACTAAACGGAAAACACCGCCGTATTTACCCGAAAGGAGCGGTGTCTCCGGTGGTGTTGGAACTCATGTTGTTGAGGTAGCGTTCCTGGCGGACTTTGATGGTTCCAGGACCTGTGACCTTGACAGTGACCAGGGGGTAGTTCATCTGAGTGACCCAGGGTTCAAAGATCTCGGTCATGTTGATAGGGGTGCCTTCAGCTACAGATTGCTGTGTATAAAGATGAAACAATATTACATATAGTTTATGAATCAGTGTCAAGTTCGAGAACGTGGACAGAGCGAGTACAAAGCAATTCTAAAGGATAGACCCACCTCTGTCAGAGCGTTGAATAGGTCTTTATGCTCTGCAACGCCGTACTGATGTCTCTTCAGATACAGCTGAAACAATAATTATTATCAGATTTGTGAAAGACAAATATGAACGTATGCTGAAACAATGCCATTTAGAAAGTAGTCAAGTGTTAACATATGGTCTAGTATATTTGTTGGGTTGAGTCGTTTCCGAGATTCGTCGACAGCTTCGGAGCCAGGCACCTAATTTACATTTTGTGTACCCCTATGAAAAAATGTAATTTACACGTTTCAGAGGGGTACACAAAGTCCGCAGTCTAGACTACCTGTTATCCTACTTCCATTTTTATGGCTGCCGATGTGACGTTACATTTTAACTCACTCACTGACTTAGTCCATTTTTGTGAGGGTCGCTGTCGCTCAGCGGTTTAAAGAGCTGACCTCGTGTCCGAGCGATTCAGCCCAACATAAGTGCTAGAATCTGTACTTTACTAAGAAAATATAACAAATGTTAAAGATGAACAGGGTTTTTTTTTCAATATTTCTCTCTCTCTCTCTCTCTCTCTCTCTCTCTGTGTGTGTGTGTGTGTGTGTGTGTGTTGTTTCTTGCACAATTGTTTATTGCACGGGGCATCACATTGCCGGATTATACCTGGACTGTCGACAACAACGAACAATCCGTCCAAATTACTTGTCGACAGTCCGGGAAAAGGGAGATGATGTTCCGCATGAGTGACTTCACGCCCTAGGTGCTCGTTAAGTAACGGGGGTATATAGCGTTCATTCTGACCGTATATATTTGCACAATATATTTTGATATAGATATATATTATATAAGTGAAAAGGGTATTAACATTTGAGAATTGGGATGACAAAGTCCATTTCAGTAATCTGAATTTTCAGCCACGATGAAGCAACTCTGACACGTGGTCTGTGTAGTTCCAGTCAATCTATCTATCTATCTATCTATCTATCTATCTATCTATCTATCTATCTATCTATCTATCTATCTGTCTGTCTGTCTGTCTGTCTATCTAAGTAACTAACTAACGATGGATAGATGGATAGATTGATAGATAGAATAAAGGATGGACAGACGGATAGTCGACATTTCATGACAGGCATACAGACGGGAGGACGGACAGAAAGACAGACAGACAGAAAGACAGAAAAACAGATAGCACATGATATAGCTACCTTTAACTTAAAATTCCAGTGGTCAAACTCTAAACGTGTCTAAGTCAGCATTGTCGACACGTTTAGCCTTATCGACTTGGTTTCGTCGTTAAATGACTGAAATGATAAAGTCCATTAAACTGTACTTACATTGAGCCCTCTGATGAACAGGTCATGTCCCATGATGCAGCGCATCATTCCAATCACACAAGCTCCCTACAAAGTGTAGAAAAACGTTAAATTCGTAATATAGTAACTACGGTTATTACGAAGTCAAGGCGATCAATAATTCAGTTCTCTGTAGTTCGTTTTACGTATTTCCGCTACAACATGCAGCAATGGTTTGGGGGAGAGTATATATGTGTGTGTGTGTGTGTGTGTGTGTGTGTGTGTGTGTGTGTGTGTGTGTGTGTGTGTGTGTGTGTGTGTGTGTGTGTGTGTGTGTGTGTGTGTGTGTGTGTGTGTGTGTGTGTGTGTGTGTGTGTGTGTGTGTGTGTGTTACACAGGTGTGGGACAAAAGTAAACAGATAGACCGGCCACTTAGTATTGTATTGAAGATATTATGAACAAGTACGTGTATCACTGTTGTTTCTGACCCTTAGCGCTTCACACAGAATGGGGAGTCTCCCGGCAATGTACTTGACATGCAAGCGAGAAATTCCAAAGGGACCGCATATTTGGCATGTTTTTCCTAAATCTTCGCAATCACGTTGCCGTCAAAAGGGACAGAAACTTCAATGATATAAATAATTTCATTAGTTTTATCAAAAAGGACAAAATCCATTGCCTATATAAAAAACGACAAGATCAGGCTTGTTGGAATTCCCCTGAGGCTGTTTATTCCAATGACATTTTAAGGCATCATTCTCACTTTCAAGGCAGTACCATGGATGGACCTCGGAATCAAAACCTCGGGTATAGCGAAGACGGCAGTAGAAGCAAAGAGCCATGCAACCATGTCGTTTAAGATATGCTGTTTGTGTCAAGGAAGGACATCCACTGACAAGGCGTTGGACAGTCTCTGTGAATTCATTGCAAGTCAACATTTCATGTTAATGTCTTCTTTAAGAATCACATGGTGGTGATTACGATGGGAAAGTGACGATTCCTGAGCAGCAAAAAGGAAGCCCTTATCCAGGCAAAGGAGTCGGTTGGATTGGTGTTCTGCTCCACACAGCATGTACACACGATGCAGTGGCTTCTCAGACAGCTTCTCCACAAAGGACCGACTCCTGGCAGACTTGGTGAATGACTTCAACTGGTTTATTCCCATTGCTCTACCGACCAGCAATACATTTTCATCAACCTGCAATTTTAGATTCTGTCCAACAACCTTGGCACATTTAACATAGCTGTTTAATCCCTCGCTTTCATCCTGACACGCATCACCAGTTGACATTCCCATAAAAAAACATCTGCAAAATTAATAGTAAAATTCTACCATGAAGACCCTCTGCATCAATCAAACCAAGACCTCCAGAATTGATTGAATTATGTAAACTATGTAACTAAGGAACTGAGGACCTTGACCTTTGACCATCCTATTAGCCGCCATTTTTTTAGTGCTCAACAAGGATAGAGTTCCTGTCGATGTTTTCACTGCTATAATTTGTAATTTATGATACAATTGGTATAGTTGGTACCGACAGGAAAGTGCATAATTGTCCAGGAACAAGTGACGAATGTGAGACTGAATTATCGCCCATAATGAGCCCAAGTGAAAACGAGTCGTAGGTGATTGAACGTTAAGAGCTACTTATAACGTCACCTAGCAACGGGCTTGATATTGATAATGACCCATCGTCAAGCTCTTTGCGGACATTAACAAATTACAGTGGCCCTCTCATTTGTAATAAAATGCGGGGATTTTAATGACAATTATATCCATTTTAGCCACAAGACATTTACAAAAAGGGAGATAACCATTACAGGCATATATACACCACCGACACTAATATCGCACCACCCACTTTTGTCATTAAGTAGAACTGGATCTTGAGTCTCATAAAATGGTGCTTAGCTATAGTGTTAACATGTCGCCGTGAGCGTTCGGTCAGAAAATTGGCAATACAAAACCAAATTTGAGCTTCATTATAGCAAACTAAAGGTCACTAAACTCAGTGTAAATTACTGTGAAATGGCTGTCGGGGTCGTTACAGCTCACACTCAACACAGTTCAGATTTCATCAATGTCGAACAAACTGGGAGGGTCCACAATAACTGGCTAACTCAGCAGTTGGTGCAACTGCATCGCATTTCGATAACATTTGCTACACACCGTCTCATGCTGGTCACCAGACGTCTGATTCTCTGTTGGGAGATCTGCTGCCACTCAAAATGTAATGCAAGGATCAGTTACTGAAGGGTCTGAACTGGCGGATCCCTTGCTGTCCTACGTCCCAAAATGTCCCACAAATGGGATGTCGGCTTGAATGGTCCTCTGATTCCATGCTCCAAACTCCTCCCGTCTGTACAGTTCAACAACAATCTGCTTTCATCGTACCGGTGGATGTCGCCAGGTTCCAGCGATAAGTGCTTGGCACCAGGATAAATGGACATGGCCGTGCTGATTTGTACGGAGTGGACGTCTGATTGGTTGTCTCAATCCTGCAGAATCTAGGTGTCGTCTGACTGACACCATGTCAATCATTTGTGCAAGTAGACGTTGGGCTTCGTCTGGCTTGGCGTACGAGAACAAGATCATCCGTCTCCAGACCTCGGTGCATCCTTAATTCACCGGAAGCAGTATTCTTACCTGCTAAAGATTGTGTGATTAATGTTCAGTTGTGATCCAATAACACAACATGACATGCCAGTCTGGTGCATGCCAATAATTTGGTATCTTTGGTCCTGAGGAAGTAGATGCTTAGTATCTGGTCAAAGCAAAGCTTAATTTATCCTAGAAATCAAATTTTAACTGCGTCTGCCAACATGACATACACCAAAAGTGGCTATGTGCATATTGCATTTTTAACAAACAGAATCCTGGAAAAACATGCTCAATGCATGCGTAGCTCGGAACAGGGTGTGTTTGTGATATTTTGGAAACAGATGATGTAGTGTATAATATGTACTTGTAGTTCAAAAACCAGAAAATGTATTTCCTAAACTCACTAATGCGAGGTGCATATTAAATAGCCACATACTCATCGTCGAAATGACTGTCTCCAAAGTTAATGCAGTATATTTGACACAAGACATTAAGTACAGCTCACACAAAGCTCTTTTTGTGCCGACCCGTGAAGGTCCCGGGATAGAACAGGTCTTCAGCAACCCATGCTTGCCATAAAAGGTGACTATGCTTGTCGTAGGAGACGACTAACGGGATCGGGTGGTCAGGCTCTCTGACTTGGTTGACACATGCCATCGGTTCCCAGTTGCGCAGATCGATGATTGTGTTGTTGATCAGTGGACTGTCTGGTCCAGACTCGATTATTTACAGACCGCCGCCATGTAGCTGGAATATTGCTGAGCGCGGCTCACTCACTCACTCTTTTTGTGCCAGAATACATGGAAGGTCGAAATGACCAATACAATAATGTATTTCCGACGCACGACCTGGCTGGTCTAGGCAGCATCTGGCTACTTGTGTATTTCAGTCGAAATTCATGAACTACGGATATAAGGAACTGAAGTTAGTGGTCTCTTTGTGTTCGATATAGCCCTGGTTTACTGTATTATATAAATACTCTTCATCTGCCCCATCTTGCTAAGTTACACTTACCTTGGTGTAAGTAATTGTGTCGAAAGAGCCCTCCACTTCAGCGTTACTCTCGACGTCGTTCGTCATTGGGTGCGACGTCTGCACACCGTCTACGTACATCGCAGCATGCATCGACTGTACTGTGAACTGTTCAATCTGGAAAGAGTGACATAGTTTTCTTGGCTTCGCTTCATTGTTTGGGGGGTTTTGGGTTTGTTTTGTTTGTTTGTTTGTTTGTTTGCTTGGGGTTTGTTGTTGTTGTTGTTTTATATTTGGCTGTTTGGATTTGGGGGAGTTTTTCGTTTATCTTGTTTATTATTTGTGTTTGTGGTGTGTGCATGTGAGCGCCTGTGTGTGTTTGTTTGTTTTGTTTTGATTATTTCTAACCACACTCCACAAAATTGTACGTTTTTGTTTCTTTCGCGTTTAACGTAGAACTCAGCAGTGTTACCGCTGTTTGACTGCGGTGTGTAAATAAAAGAGACATTCCAGTGATCAACAGCATGAGCTTCGATCTACGGAACAGCGATACGATGACATATGTCAACTAAGTCTGACCACCCGATTCCGTTAGTAGCCTCTTTCAACAAGCATGGCTTACTGAATTCTATGCGAGATCTTCACGGGCCATGTGGTGAACTACCACCACTACTCCCCATGTTCCCTCGCATCCTAACGCGGTACGGTATGTATTATTTCTTTTCAATGTATGTATTCTTTCTGTTACATTTCATGCTGCCATCGGGGCGGTGGGGTAGTCTAGTAGTTAACCTAGTGGTCAACCTATTCGGTCACGCCGAATACCCGGGTTCGATTCCCCACATGAGTACAATGTTAGAAGCCCATTTTCTGGTGTCCACCGCCGTGTGTTGCTGGAATATTGCTAAAAAAGCAGCGTAAAACTAACCTCCGTCACTCACTGCCATCCATCAATATCAAACGACATTATCCCTTATCCTCCAAATCTAGGCTGAAGAATGACCTACTAGTACACAAACTGATGTCGCATTTTCTAACCCTGAATTTCACGGGTGGTCGCATTATGATGAGTACACAATCCAGTGACCTACACACAGAGCATCGATCTTTGCCACATGAATTTAAACACGTGTGTCACCCATGCCACATTCAGATTCCCTTTACCATCTGCATAAGGGTAGTATTCTTACCTTACATCTAAAGTGTGACAACTGGAATTTGTTGTTTAGAAACCTACCGACCTCCTCTCTGGGTAGAGTGTGCCCACCGCAAGGAATTGGAAGAAGGAGGCGAAGGACTCGGTTAGCCAGACCCACCACCACCACTTGGGTGACACAAGGTTGCCGAACCACTGCAACACAAAAACGACACGATGCCCTATACCGCACTAGCCAATGGTCAGTTATTGCAATATTCAGGTGTTAAGAGTATGTATTTTCGTATATTGTGTTATTAATTCAGTAATAATTATTATTGGGTCACAACATTTAGTGTTTTGAATATTAATTATGATGGGTCACATTTTGTTTTAGTATCTGGTCAACACTTTTAGGATTCTGGTTTTCGGAATTTATCTGCTCCTAGTTTTCTATGTGTTTACTTCCGTGAGACTTATTCGAGGGCATTCTACAGTGCTGACGATGTTCGTTTGTGCCCGAAATTGCGGGAAATGACTTAGAGTATATATAAATAGGCTGGTTGCCGTGTTGAGGGCTACTCTCATACTCATTCACATCACTGCCACGCTTGGAATCCCATCAACGCCTGAATCTACATTATCTGCTGTCGCGCTGATCGCTGTGTTGACATTCTGCCATAGTTGATTCTCTCTCACACCAAGACTTTGGTGAGTTTGCTATATTCTATTTTGTGACCCACTGACTTTGAACGTAAACAACTTGTCTTTGTTCTGTTTTACTGGTTTACGAGGGGATTTCTTAAATTGTTGTCATGGTAACCGTAACACGCAGTATATGTACATTATTTTACCAGTCATTGCATTGGTAAGTTATTGCATATATTCAGGCAGTAATGTTATTGTATGCTAAATGAAAACAAACACGATGTACTATACCATACCAGTCATTGTATGTTGTTGCGACATTCAGTCAGCAACATCCGTACCAGGGATGTCTCTTCTTGCTCATTCACAACTGTGACACTACGTATGTGCACCTTGGACCGGATGTGGTACACGTGTTTTGGCATCAGGTTGTCTCAAAGCTCCGTTACGCTGCAAAACACGTGAGTAAAACCCGTTTATAACCGTGACCTACCTGGTGGGATATCTCGTGCGAGATGATTTCGGCAACCCAGGCGTCGTGACCGACTGATGACACACCCTCTTCATAAAGAAGGAGTTCCCTGTAGGTGACAAGGCCCCAGTTCTCTATGGCGCCGTATATGAAGTCGGGGATGGCGATGTTATCTGCACAGACGCAGTTACCATTATAGACGCTTGAAGACAGATATGTATTTTGTAAATTGTAATATTGCTGGATAACACGGTTAATAACAGTTAATAACATTGGTTTCAAGCCCTGTTTGCATACATTTGGGGTTTGTTTCATATCTCTTAGTGAACTATACAATCATACAATCCAAAGCTATGAGTACATACAAACTCATAAAGACTCGCGGTCTCGCCAATCAATTTCCAGAACAGGGTCGAGATGTTTCTCTTTGTGGACTACAAGTTACCAATATGTTGTCAAGAATACAACAACTACCGTCATCAGATTCATAGCTGTCAACGCCTCACGTAAATCTACACTGAGGGCTGACTAATTGTTTCCTGAAGGTATGCATGGCAGCATAAACTCGTCTACATACCAAGTTTGGTAATGGGATAGTCAGGGTCGAAGGTCTCCTCGAACCAGTCGAACAAATCCATACCATACCTCTGGGCCCGAACGGCGTGTTGTATGGCGTTTGGACGTGCCAGCGTCCGGTACTGCAACGACACAGAATACTGCATCATCATCATCATCATCATCGTCGTCATCGTCATCGTCATCGTCATCGTCATCGTCAACCTCATCATCATCGTCATCGTCATCGTCATCGTCACCATCATCATCATCATCATCACCACCCTCATCATATCATCATCGTCGTCGTCGTCGTCGTCGTCATCGTCATCAAATAAACAATCACATCATCGTCATTGTCATCACCATCACTATTGTTGCTGTTGCTATTAGCAACTGCCACATACCAATATTTATCACCATTATCCATATGCTCTCTTTGCATTTTCATTGATACTGGTGTCATCATCGTCGTCATCGACGTTGTTGTCATGAACATAATTCTGTATTCGCCACCAGGTTTTTTTGGACTTGTTCTTTTAACACCGCACTCAGCAATATTCCAGCTATGTATCGGCGGTCTGTAAATAATCGAACCTAGATCAGACAATCCAGTGATCAACAGCAGGGGAAACAAATTACACAGATGGGGTTCGATCCCGATCACGGGTTTCATACAACATGGTATGATCGTACCGTTATATTTGAGGTGGTGTTTTCCAGCTGCTCGAAGTCACAAATGATGAAGGCGAGGAGGTATGTGGACATTACCGGCGTCGTTGCAAATGTATCAGCCGTATAGTTCCCCCTGTAATGGACAACATGTAAAAACTAACCCGACTATTATTTGCCACAACAAACTATGTAATTTCCCGAAGTGCAGCTTCCACTGCAAATCCTGCAGTCCACTGAAATCTCTTTAACAAGGGAGATAACTGACTGTAGCGTTTCAGCGTCCACTAATCTAATCTTATGTCGTCAGCTATCTGTCTGGTATACGGAGTCTTCCTAAATTCTAGAGTTATGTTTATAAATTCTGTTGTCCTTACAGAATAGTTCGTGGATAGATGCACGAGATGAGTGAGAACGTATCAATTACATTATGTATATATATATACTACCGACAGAAAATAAGGGAACCAACAAATTGAATGTAGATGACTTTGACAGGGTCCGTTATCGTGGCGTATCTCCCAAACGCAACATCCAATGACAATGGAATTTCGCATAATGCATGCCCAGCACGTGCTACACGTGCATACAGAAGTTAACTCCTGTAAATGTACTGGAGAAGTCGCAATCACTAATGCAATAGAGATTGACACTTACTGACAGAAATGCCTCCGAGGCAGTATCTCGTTGAAGCAACAAAATGGAGAATTGTGGGGATGATAGAGGGGGGGACATCATTATGTGAAGTTGCCCGGCAGATGGGTAAATCAAAAAGTGTAATTTCACGCCTGTGGGATAAGTACCGTCAAACGGGTGGGGTTGCAACGAAACCTGGGCGTGGTAGACCTAAATCAACGACACCACGACAGGATCGTCTCATTACGTTAATTGCTCTACGCGATAGGTTTCAGTCGGCCCCTGCCATCAATAGAGAATTCCGCACACTCACTGGAAGACGCATTTCAACCTCAACCGTTAAAAACCGACTCTATCAAGCTCGTCTGAAAGCAAGACGGCCTTTTAAGGGTGTCACCCTTTCAGCTCACCATAAGCGCCAAAGATTGGCATGGGCTAGGCAGCATCAGGGACGGGCTATGCGCCGCTGGCGTTACACCATGTTCTCTGATGAGTCAAGGTTTTGCCTACGATTCACAGATGGCAGAAAACGTTGTTGGCGTCGGAGCGGGGAGCGATATGCCAGAGCAGCAATTCTTGACCATGATCGATATGGAGGTAATAGTGTCATGGTTTGGGGTGGGATTACACAGGACAGACGATCAGATTTGGTCATCATTAACGAAGCCATGACTGGTCAGCGATACGTTGACCAAATATTGCGTCCTGTTGTGGCTCCATTGGATAGAGTTATCGGCCGAAATTTTGTATTCCAAGATGATAATGCCATACCACATCGGGCCCGAATTGTCTCCGCTTATCTCCGACAAGAAGGTATCCAGACATTGGACTGGCCCTCTAAGTCCCCAGACCTGTCCCCAACTGAACATCTCTGGGACGTTCTTGGTCGAAGGGTGTACGCCAGGGACCCAGGACCCGCCAACCTGGCCCAGCTTGGTGCAGCTCTCCAAGAGGAATGGCGGGCAATACCACGGGCAACCATCCGGAAACTGATTAACAGCATGCCATCAAGGTGCCGTGAATGTGTTGCCCAACATGGTGGACACACCAGATATTGAACTTGACGCCTAAAATTGATTTAGTGGATATTTAAAGCAGATTCAAATTCCCTATTTTACATTAGTTCTTGTCGGTAGTATACACACACACACACACACACACACACACACACACACACACACACACACACACACACACACACACACACACACACACACACACACACACACACACACACACACACACACACACACACACACACACACACACACACACACATATATATATATATATATATATATATATATCATACATTCATCGCAATAATTCCTAAATATGCCACCTCGCTCTATCGCGTCTACATACGACTTTTGTGTCGGTCTGTAGTTCTTTGCTTTTCCCCGATTTAAGTCCCCTTTGTACCACATCATCTGGTCAAACCACAATCCAAAACGTGGATTCCTGCTGATTGGGTTCCGCCCTATTGCGCAACAAAGTACAATAACCAGTCCATAAGTTTGAGACGAACGCAACTATGCATATAGATATAAATCAGTATCATTTGATAATCTAATCGCTTGTTGCAACACTACGCTCCTTCTACTCCTTACAAACAGCCTGCTCTGTCGGAGAGCGTGTTCTGACAAACTGAAATCTTCAAATCGTGGAAATCTCAAAGCGAGGCTCGACCACTAGAAACGTTTGGCGTCTTTCATTTGAAAGGTACATGTGCCTTGATAATTCTTCAGTCACATTGCACGTTTCAAAAGTAATAATGTAATAAGCGCAATGAACATGTAACAAGTGCAGCCAGTGAGCCAGATGAATACGGAATCATTGTACGACCCCTTCTAACACAGCCTGGGACGTCATGGGTAAAGACATTCCGCCAAATCCTGGACATAAAATAGAGAAATACGATCTTATGACACTTTACAATTACGATTAATTTGACAATACTACTTTCTGAAGAAGCAAGGAGTTCAAATTCAGTGTAATCATAGTTATTCTGTAGTTTGTTGTGTCTCTTTTCACTTTCACACGAGAAAATTCGGAACGCCTGAAAAGTAGGCCATTGTATGAATTGGTTAATGAAACCCATGTTTCGATTTGACGTGATGTATGTAATGGTCCTTGCTTCACCCCCTCACCTGATCTCACTGGACACGGCTTCTGTATTGGACAGTGTCCGGTAGTTCCGCCCCGTGGTCGTCTTTCTGACCAGGGTAACGTCAAAGGTCGCCTTCAGAGCCGGTTCATCAAAGCATGGGAACGCTTTCCTTGCATGAATTGCCCCGAACAGGGTGGTTGCTAAGTAACTGTACGATAAACAAACATTATTTAGTCAGAACCCACGTAGTAATATTTTTTATATCGCAGCATGAGATCACCTTGACATTTTTAAGGAAGTAAATGTATTACACAGCAATTTCCCATTTATGCAGACATTGAAATTGCCTCGAATTTGAAAAATCCTTATTAATGTGCATATACTTTGCAGGTGATGTGTACTTGATACATTTTCAATACATTTTATATCCTTGTTTGGCCTTGTTTTGCAAATAGATTGACAAAGATTGCAGTTTAGGATTTCCTTCTTACATGGTTTCATTCGAATCCGCCTTGTAGGAACTGAGATACAGACCAACCCCGTCGGTTCTCATTTTAGCGTAGAAACTCATCCCGAGTACATATGATCTTCCGGGTTGAAGGTCATCATCAAGGTGAAGGACGTAAAATTCTCTAACCTCGTCATAACTTGTGTTGACAATAGATGGGCCCCTATCGCTCAGATTGTCATTAGGTCTCAGGGATAAAGAGTCGTTATTTATCATCAGATCTTTCTTGTGCAAGGTCACGTTAGACGTTGCTTGCGTTACGTTGATGACAATAGAAACTGTCCCGCTAAAGGTAAACAGAGACGAGTTGTCGCCGTATATCTCAGGTTGAAGTTCAAGGACGTAGTGGAATGGTTTGATAGCTGTTGGGAGGCGGTAGTTGATGACTGGGGCTGGTGTTGTAGTCGGTATCGTTGCTGAAGTTGTCATCGCTGCTGTTGTAGTAGCTGCTGTTGTTGTCTTCGAGCATGTGTCGCCTGATTGTCATGCATATATTAATACCTCCAATATGCCAATTAACTTTATATTTTCTTAACTCATGTTTCCAACTTTCAGATAAGAAAACACAAAATTACTGAATAATCAGTAACATCTGCAAAATTCATTTTCAACAAGTATTTCTATTTTCTTAGAAATGCACGTTTTGCAATTATATAATCTCATAATATTAGCTCAGGTTAAAATGTCTTAAAAATATCATGAAGAACTTACAAAGTTTACGATCACCGTTTCCTGCTAGCTCCACACAACGTGTCCGGAGCTCCTCAGGACCGAGAGGAGGCGTCGCTACAGATGGCGTTTCGCACTTGCACACAACCTGACCTGGTGATACCAGGTGCACGACAAGCCCTACCAACACGGCCAGACAGACAGCAAGAAGGACGAGGATGAAAGCCGCCCCATGGCTGATGTGAACTCCGCCGCTACGCTTCTCCCCTGGCATAGAAGCGGTACCGTTGAGGTCGGACAGGGTATATTCTCCCATGGTCGCAGGGTTTTTAGCTGAGGAGAAACATCAAAGTTTGGTTAAAAAGCGCTAAAATTTGAAGTCTGGTTGGAACACTCGAACACCGACGGATCTGGTTCAAACTTCAGACTGTAAATTCCATTAGATTAGACTACGAGGGATATTCATTCAAATATATAGCAGTCAAAGAGTCATGTAAATATATTCCTTCATGATGGTGTATGAATATATACCAGTCAATATGTCATGTAAATATTTAACAGTCAAGATGACATGTAAATATATACCATGATGATATGTAATTATATACCAGCCAAGAAGTCGTCAAGAAATCCTGTAAATGCATAACGGTACACTATATCATGTAAATATATACCGACTATGAGAAATAAATATTTTAAATATACACGCATTGGGATACAATGTCAGTATGTACCATTGATGTTAAGATGTCATGTAAATATAAACTTGTCACAATGTTATATGTGCATGCAAACCAGTCCCAATGGCATGTGAATTTGTAAAAATGTCTTGTAAGCGTTAAATTTGCAGCTTTACATGCATCAACGTCAACAAATCTCTACTACACCTGCAACTGAGGCAAGTTAAGCATCACTCCCTTCCCTATTTGATAACATTTAACTCACGCAACGGACAACACACAAACACAAACATTTACACTCACACACCATACTAATCCCACAAGCATACAGTATTACTTTGTAAATTTCTCAGCAGATACCCTAATGTTCGGGAGACAGGTCAGAAAATGCCATAATGTTTCCGGAAATAAATATAGGCGTAGTTCCTGGAAAACATAAAGTGAAAGAAAAGGAATATAACTCGTGATCTAAAGCATTGAACATCGGTCGTTTTAACAACATTCAACGCCACTGTATTGTGAAATGAAGTAATCGCGGTGTTTGACGGGCACAGAATTGGGTCACATTTTCGGGTCCTCAAAAAGCGCGACTGTAGGTAGGGTAGTTTCTGGTCGTGGAGAAGACCAATACACATACTGAAATTGTCTTGAAATTTCTTACAAACAAACATCATTTCAACCAGGTATGTTTCTGATTGGGTGTCGTGCTCAAAAGGATATCGAATCTGAGACAGGAGTAATGGAGCCAGTGAATGAGTGAGCGAGCTAGTAAGTGAGCTGGTGAGTGATTAGTTGAGTGATTAGGCTAGTAATTAGTTGAGTGAGTAGGTGAGTGATTCGGTGAGTGATTCATTAAATGATTAGGTCAGTAAGTAGTTGAGTGATTAGGTGAGTGATTAGGTGAGCGATTAGGTGAGTGATATCGTGACTATCGAAGTCGTAAGTTTGCAAATGTCGAAGAAGATTATGGCCATTTGTGAAGACAAGAAACACAATAATTCAACATGGCCTTTTCCCAAGACATGTAGCCTTTCCGAAAGAAGTGGAACACGCATATATCGGAACACATGCAACCATACATCCATTCAGGCGTGGATATATACATACGTATACGAAAATGTATGCACATAAACACGCGTGTGGACGTGCCCACATACACATGCACACATAGACTCGACATTAATGAGTGAGTTTAGTTTTACGCCGTTGTAGGCAATATTCCAGCAATATTCCAGCAACTGAGACCCCAGAAATACACTTCACACATTGTGCCCATTTAGGGAATTGAACCCTGGTTTTAAACCGCTAAGCTACCCCACCGCCCCTGCAAGTAAGAATACATACTGACAATATACTTCTCAATCCAAATATGTTCTAAGCTACACATTACATTATTCTCTTCTAGCTTTCTAGACAACCAACCTTACTGCGATTCTGTCGTCCAACTACCCAAATGTACCACAAACAACCTTCTTATCTCTCGATACAAATCACGTGATTGAACCGAGGACATGCTCACGGCTGGATGACTTGCGCTTTTCAAACAGCAACATAATACCAAAGCGAACATTTTCTTTATAAAGTTTATTCGTTACGACCAAAATATGCGCATATGGGGTGGTTAAACGGGTATTGAGGCCGATATAAATAAAGAGCCTCCTGTCAGTAAAATTCATTCTGTCAGTTTTGAAGTCCGTTTGAGGTAAACAACTTTCGGGTGTAACTATTATTCAGTCAGTGAATACCACGCGTGTTACAGGAAAGTCAGATGTAATTACAGGTATAAAGTGTTGAGACAATTCAAATATCGCAACCCCATCGTGGGGTTCGAACCTGCCTACATAACATCCCGTACGGCTAATTGTCTTTGGGTTATGTGCAGCGCAAATACTGTTGTGAGTGAGTGTGGTCCGTAAATCATCGAGTGTCATCACCCGATCCCGTAGTCACCTCTTATGGCAAGAAAGGTCGTCAGTAGCTCATGCTGGTCGCAAAGATCCAGGGGTCAGACCTGTTGATTTCGTTGACACATGTCATCGTATTGAAGTTGCGTAGATTGATGCTCATGCAGTTGATCACAGGACTGCAGAACTAAAATCACTTTCTCACTCGTGTGCCTGCACCACGATGTCGCTGTTGGAGTTGTTACCGTCCATGCGTGAAACAGGAAACTGTTCAGTTGTTATAACATTTCTGTAATGATTACTGTCAGTGTTGTAAACATCTTGCCTGTTTTGCCATATCATTCTCCTGTCAGACCTATTTCGCCCTGAGATCAAAGTGAGCTTGTGTACTAGCACGTAAATGCCCTACTTGTCGCTTAGTGGTCTTTGGAATACATCGGCCAGTGCACCTGCTTACAGTCGGACTGCCCATTCATACGTGTGTTACCTCCCTACACCGAGGTTTCATAGACATTCACACCTTTTTGAATAATCCGGGTCAACGTTCGGGCGTCTATTTCCAATACGGCATAATCGTAATTTAAATACCCTGACACCGAGCCCCTACAAATAGACTTTGAGAAGAAGCAGTTGGCTACACATAGTGGAGTCCTCTTTCATTTCAAGGGGACTAACCGTGTACCATTGAGACACTTGCTAACCTTAATCCCCCATAGAAGCAACATACAAAGTACTCGAATGAGACAGCAAAATCACAGTGTGTTTGCTTTAAAGCCATTTCAAAGACTATTCCAGTTATACAGTTGGGGCAACAAATAAGGGAACGAATGACAGAGCGAATGTTCCTTTGCCTTAGTCCAGGTGTCTTAGCATTGCACTGTGGGGAAAATCTGAGAACAGATAATAAACAGAGTGATGCAGTATTGTTCCATAAATTTTTTTTCTGGATATATTACGGTATATACGTTAAATGTGGGCGGAAAGCCCGAAACTATACCCGTTTTATATAATTAGCCACTTTTAACGATATTCCAGTTATAAAATGAGGGACACCAATAGGGGAATATATGTATGTGCGAGTGAATCTCTTGTTCTTTTCCGGGTTTCTTAGCAAAATTTGTGTTGCACTGTACACGCTTACGGTCCACAGCCCATTTTCCACTGTGTAATACTGGAATCATCCTTTCCACTGACATTAGTCTTGCGTTCATGCGAAAGTTGGTGCAGACAATCCAGTGACTGACATGGGCATCGATATACGCTTATGAAGTTCGTTGTAAACGTGTGGATGACATCTGAACTGGCTCATCAGTTTGAACATTTGTTTCCCACACTTGAATTATCATTATTATTGGATGTTTATATAGCCCCCATGCAAGGCATCCCGCATTATCAACTCCCTTGGGAGTATACAACTCCTGCTGCCATTCGGCGCACCGTGTGTATTGTGGCTGTCTCATCCTAACGAGGTACCCAACTCACAGCTGGGTGGACCTTGACACATAGTCACAGTATTTTGTCCAGGGTTACTGCACGTTGCTGTACCCGCAACAACATGTTTGCACAAAATCATGTGGTCACCATCTGGTCATATACCAGCGGATTCGTGGGTTCTTTTAAGTCACAGGGTTGTGCATTGTACACTAGGGGTTGTGACAACACTGAAACAGTCTGCACACAGTGTTCACTCCAAGGTTTTTACACCCGGTGGGCTCGATCCTGACACTTTAACCTCGCTGGATCACTAGTCTGCCTCCTTAGACAGCTTGCCCACCGCGATACAAGAACGACTGTTAACACTTAAATATGAACACCATGTGTTTGATGAAGTACCTGATGTATACTTCCCATCAAAAGTTTACACTTACTTAAAACTTCATGTTATGTGTGTATATAAGGCTACATCAGTGATTGATTTCTCCCAACTTCAGGGAACCAGCAGCAAATTTTATGCAGATGAACTGCACGACGATCATGCATCAAATTGCAGAAAAGCATGTGCAAATATCGTACATGTGAACAGCTGCGTTTTGTATAAAATTTTGTTGACATTGATTGTTTACTGACCTTTATGATTTACTTAACTCATGACAATCTTGTCAACATTACGAATGTGTTTTACAATGTGTCACTTGTCAATCTAAACTTTTGATAGGAACTATATAAATTAGATATGAAGTGAGGTTGAGCGTAGTTATTCCATGGAGACTATATACAGCAGAATCTGTCGAAACCGGCATCTGTCCAATCCGGCAAGTTGTCAACACTGGCCTAGATATTGTAGATCATCCCTGGTTATACTGTGCTGCAGCCATACTCCAGCAATATCGCAACTACGGAGACGAAAAGCCGCTTCATACTTTTTAACCATGGAGTAAAGATCTAGCGAACACTTTAACTAACGGGACGTCAACCAAGCTACGCCACCGCACCGGAATACGATCTGTAAAGTGTATCACATGGACTGTGTCCAAATGCAAATCAGTTTGTGTACATGTTTAACATTCTTTAAAATAGCCGAGGACTGGACGATTCGTATCTGAAATGAATAATGTCGTTTGATATTAATTGGTGGCAGCGTGAAATGTAACACACATTGAACAGAAAGTGTAATATACCGTGCCGCATTGGAATGCGAAAATACATACAGCCATCCCTTGGTGGTAGTACAGCACATGACCCGTGAAGATCCGGGTTTGAATTGGTCTTCAGCAACCCATGCTTGCTGTAAGAGGCGACTAACGGAATTGGGTGGTCAGGTTCGCTGATTTGTTTGACACATGGCATCGTCTCCCAGTTGCGGATATCGATACTCATGCTACTGACTGTCAGGTCCCGAGTCGATTATTTACAGACCGCCATACTATAACTGGGATATTCGGGAATGCGGCGTAAAACTAAATTCACTCAATCACTTTTTGTGTATATTCCTCCACAAATTCATTACCCTGCACCATTTGCTTGACAACGACATTAGTATCTATGTCAAAACGTCGCACTCACTGAATAAAAAAAGTTGTATATCCACAAATCATAGTCCTCATTCTTCACTTTCTGTATGACTTGATGTAATCCACCACCTCCATACTGAAATACTAACTTGCAACTAAACCTCATTTAAGCTCATTGGTCAATCAAAGTCAACAAATTTACTTTTAAAAGAGGTGATGGTGGCAAATAGTTATTTTATACGATTATCAAAAACTGCAGTCATATAGGTGGAACCCATTGCTTCGTTGAACCACAAACAAAGCCACATGTTTAGTCACATGCATGAAACCATGTTCCAAAATACAGCGTAAAAATGCAATATAGTTTTCCTTGTTTGAAGAATGAATTAGACGAAAACTGATCTCTCCTAGCGGTGAGCAAGTATTAAAGGGCACGTAGTCTAGGGGCGCTAGTGATCCTAAATCGGCTTTCTCGGCTGTCGTGCAGTAACATACGGGTATCTTTTCCTTCCTCTGAAAAATGGATCCAGAAATGGCTGCCAAATTTCACGCCATCTTGTGCAAACTAGAACAAAATCGTCAAGAATTACAAAGTTCGATCGACCAACAATTTCTAAACTAAGAAATGAGTTTTCTCAGACATCGGCAGACATCAAGAAGCTCAAGGCTGAACCTGAGTACACCTGCAGGAAGGAGGGTAACAGAATACAATTTAGTTTCAATTCTTGGATTGTTTACTTGGATCTGTGAATGCAGACACTGAGACGGATGCAGATTCACTTGTCACGGAGGCTATTGAAAAGTTAAAACGCAGAAACAAACTGATAAAAATTGCTGATTACTCCGACGAAGGATGCGAAACTGTTGCTAATGATTTGACAGATTATTCTGATGATGACAAGAGGATTGAAAGGCTGATAATAGAAACAGCATTTACAAGATGTATCCAAGCAGATAGTTGAATTATGTTCTGTCAACCAGATACATTTGTCTTTGAAGTGGATTCCTCGTTGTGAGAATCATTTAGCAGATATGCTGAGCAGAGTGACTGATTACGATGACTGGGCAATTGCCAGGAACGTATTTCAACAAACTGATGCCAAATGGGGTCCACATGAAGTGAATAGGTTTGCTAGTCACTACAATACCACGCTTGTACGATTTAATTCTCCATTTTACAATCCTGATTGTGAGGCTGTTGACTGTTTCACGGTGGAAGAGAGTGGTTTGAGCTGGGTTGTTCCTCCTGTCTGTCTCATACCAAGAACAATCAGACGTATGTCGGAGTGCGGTGCTAGAGGTACGCTTGTTGTACCAGAGTGGTATTCTTCCTGCTTTTGGCATCTGTTAGCAGAAGGCAATGCGTATATCACATAAGTGAAAGAGTGGATGTATCTGCCCACAGCTGAAGAATGCTGTGTAGCTTCCAGATTGACGGATGGACTGTTTGGAGAGAAAGATTTGCATTTCAATATGGTAGCTTTGCGTGTTAATTTCAGTACATGCTAATTGTTTATTTGTGATGTGTCCATGTGATATTGCTGTGTATGATACTAGAATGATGCTCTGTATAGAAAAATCGAAGATGGTTCTTGGCTGGTCATAGGCAAGATAAATTTGAAACTGTGTCCAGCATCTTGTTTACTGAAATATCTGGATCATTCTAACATTCCATTGGAGTCTGATGAGTATTTTTTTCAGAAATAAATCCGGCGTCACGAAAAGGCAATACTCCAATGTCGTACACGAGGTTACGAGAACTGTATATAGAGACATTCAAGCCGTTTGTCAAGAACATAAAATGTACTGTTTGCACAGTCTTCGTAGTGGGGGTGCGTCTGCTGCAGCAAACAACGGTGTTCAGGACAGCATGTTCAAACGACATGGAAGGTGGAAAAGTGAAAACACGACAGACGGATACATTAATGATAGTTTGAACTGTCGTTTAAAGGTGTCATTAAAGGTGTCATAAAGGTGTCTGAAAACTGACTTCCTTTGAACCTCATGCAATGTTATACAAATACAACCAGTCCAAGTATTTATACTGTTATGTTGTCTGTATACTTGTGAAAGGGGTGTAGGAGAAGCGTCTTTAACATCACTTCCACTCATAAGTCACACAAGCCACTGACTACTCGATGCACTGAGTCTGAGTATGTGTGTACATTCCATCACGTTCTGAACAGAGACTCAGTACCACAATGGACGAACTGGTTAAAAGCCCTTTACTGTTGCAGGTGCCACTAAATAGAACTCACTCCCATTCCCTCTCAAAGACGCCAAGTCGTTGGAATAATTGAAGTGTCTCTTAGAAACTAATCTGTTCCGGTTGTACTTTTAAAGAGAGCTTTTACTCCGAGCACGTTTTTACTTTTTCTTGACTCCTGGATGCGCTATGAGTTCAGTTTTAATAATAAATTGACGGTATTAATAATATGTATGTCACTGGTTCCTATTCACCCAAGAAATGTTCCCATATCTATACCATTGTTCATAAGAGGCAGCGTCATGGACGAAGTACATTCGTTCTGGCACGAGATCAAATATCTTTATGATAAAGCTGATAAAGCTCATAGAAACAATATTAAACAGTTTATTATAAGTCATTAATTACCCGAAGGAAAATCATTGGTCTGTTTAACAAGAGGATTGCCAAATATGGCTTGTGGTGTTTAAAAACTCTTCAGTAGCTAGAGGGTGAATGGGTTTTTTTCCAAGTCGAGCAAATGATCAAGAAAAATCGACTTCATTTCAGTAGCCTCACTGTCACAGATCACTCTAACATAAGTCATATATAATGGACGCAGTGTTTTACCAGACATTTATTCAAATAAGGAATGTCAACACCTCTCCTTACTGGATATGTTGGCAAACATTGTTTTCATTATCATGTGGGCTACAGACATCAGAGTGAGCCTGTGGAGTTTAAAGATGGTGAAGCTGAAGTCAGTGGGAGGCAGGGCGTATTTGGCAGGTCCGGTAAATGAACATTGATCGCCTCACATGTAGCAATCATCAATGTCTGCCAAGGTTATTGTGCTTGGAAATGAAATGATGCCACATAAAAACTATAGTTGGAAGGTGTTTTAATTAAGATATAGAGTTTACGGAAGATATAAAGATTTAGGCCCATGGTTCCAAGTCTGAGGTTAATTGCTTTTATTGTTAATTTATAACCTTTTCAATCATAATATTCCTGAAATATTGCCGATCTGACTATCATTTTAACTCACTCCAATTCTAAGGAGTATTTTGTTCTGAAGATCTGATGAAAATATTTCCAATCTCACTACACCTCTTCAAGAAGGGGTCAGTCTCTAACGCCTTCCGAAAATATCGTCATGTTCAATAAAGTGTGACATCATGAATCATGTCTGTGTGTCACATATTAATGAAAGCAATTACAGGGGATGCATTTTAGATAATTAACTAAAGGTTTGTGTACTACTCTTGCTGTGAAGTGTGTACGATAAGCCGGGGACGTATTTACTGTTTGTCAAAATAAAAACTAGGTATGATCTTGTGTTGTAATTTACTGATTTCACAATTCAGATCTGTAGGAGCCGATTCCTACTTTGGATTCAACATCAACGTGTCTGACAACTGGGACAAAAGTCAAGTCGCTATATTTGAGGGTCGGAGACTGATATCTTTCAATTATGTGGTCCAGCTTTTAAAATGTTCTTATCGCCACTACTGACGTACGTCTGTGCTAAAATACAAGAGTTACGATGTTCCTAGCGATAATAATGTCGTACGAAAGTGATAAAATAAAGGGGTTACGATGTTCTTAGCGCTACGACTGTCGTAAGCCAATGCTAACGAATGAGTTACGATGTTCGAAGCGTTACGACTGTCGTACGCCTGTGCTTAAGCATAGAGTCTACGGACTCATTGAGAAACATGCATCGGGTATGCAGCCAGACAAGTGAAACAAAGTCCCTGAGTGGGCAGTTACGGCAGGTAGTCCGCGAAACCCTGTTCTGTGAGCCACTCTTTGATGTCGTCACCGTCTTTCTCCAGCCAGTCCAAATTAGCCTGAGTCGTCTTAATGGCTTGTTGAAATGCAGCCTGATACTGCTCTGTCATGGTGGCGTTGGCCAACAACTGCAGCTGAAGTAAACAACATGGATACTTTTGACAACATCACTTAAATTACTGGGACACTTATCTATTTGCACATGAATCAGACTTGTGGGAAGATGCACGCTGGGCTCAGCTCAGAATTATTGAAAAATACTTTTTTATGCACTGCATTTGAAATAACTCTCTACTTCCAAACACTAAATTGAATGAAAATTCTTAACGGGCAGGCATTCAGCATCACACGAACTACAAACTTACCTCGTTCAAAAGGTACCCCGTGTTATAACCAGATGTCATATATCTTATCAGCGAAGATAGTTGGGTTTGACCGAATCTTCAAGGAAAAGAAATGTATCATTAGTTTACTGTGATACACGTGGTGTCATGTTACACATAATCAATAATGTGGTAACATGGTAACATCTAGTTGCAGTGTTAATTCAAGGAGGATGGAGAGCTATGAACATTAAGGTTCATGCTGTATATTAAGAAGGTCACAATTAAGACCAATCTAGGATCCGATCCAAAGCAAATAGGCCACTCATCACAGCACAGAGTCTGCCGTTCCTCCAGCTCGGGATCCGTTTTAAAATGGATCTTAGGCATTCCCTTATTTAAGAGGTGACTAATGGTCGGATGGTCAGGCTCGCTGACTTGCTTTACACATACCACCTCAACATAGGTGGAAAGCAGATATACAATGGAGACAGTCAAAACCGGCACCTGTCCAATTCAGCAAGTTGCCAAGACTGGGCATACAATCTCAGTTACATCAATGACTTGTTCATTTATCTTCAGCTCTACAATCCAGCACATTGTCTACACCGGACTATTTCTTCAGTCCCAGTGAGTGCCGGTTTAGACAACTTCCACTGTATAGCGTTAGGCACTCCGATCCATGCACCCTCGTTCTTTAGCTATAATAGCTACACTGCTACTATTGCTACTCTGCCACTACTCTGCCACTCTGCTCTGCCACTACTCTGCCGCTCTGCTCTGAAAGCGAATGATTATTTGAACATGTACATATATATACACTACGCTAACTGAAAGATTGTTATAGTTTATTCTTGTATATATTATTGCCACAAATCCCTGTTGTCAGTGTTTTCATATTGTAAATATGGCATATGCGAATTTGGTGGAGAGGACGTTCTTAAGTTGTGCCCAGTCCATTTCATGTTTGAATAAAATATGTTTAATACAATAGTTAAGGACGAAAATGTCCTGTATTACACTATACATGTTTGAAGAGCAAACTGCATTACTTAAAGCAAACGTTGACGCTATATATACTTGAAAACTAAATGCAGTAAACGAACTAGCCTATCATAGGTTTTCACTGAAACCTAGCATTGAACTATAATGCGAGATGTCTATATGCAGCAATGAAATGTAACAAGGGGATGTAGATCACTATACTAAATTGGCTTTAAGGTAGAATCTACTTCAATGAGGTGAATCACTGAATTACAGACCAACTGACTTCAATGAGAGCAAGGATTCAATGAGGTGAATCACTGAATTACAAACCAACTGACTTCAATGAGAGCAAGGATTCAATGAGGTGAATCACTGAATTACAGACCAACTGACTTCAATGAGAGCAAGGATTCAATGAGGTGAATCACTGAATTACAGACCAACTGACTTCAATGAGAGCAAGGATTCAATGAGGTGAATCCCTGAATTACAAACCAACTGACTTCAATGAGAGCAAGGATTCAATGAGGTGAATCACTGAATTACAAACCAACTGACTTCAATGAGAGCAAGGATTCAATGAGGTGAATCACTGAATTACAAACCAACTGACTTCAATGAGAGCAAGGATTCAATGAGGTGAATCACTGAATTACAAACCAACTGACTTCAATGAGAGCAAGGATTCAATGAGGTGAATCACTGAATTACAAACCAACTGACTTCAATGAGAGCAAGGATTCAATGAGGTGAATCACTGAATTACAAACCAACTGACTTCAATGAGAGCAAGGATTCAATGAGGTGAATCACTGAATTACAGACCAACTGACTTCAATGAGAGCAAGGATTCAATGAGGTGAATCACTGAATTACAGACCAACTGACTTCAATGAGAGCAAGGATTCAATGAGGTGAATCACTGAATTACAGACCAACTGACTTCAATGAGAGCAAGGATTCAATGAGGTGAATCACTGAATTACAGACCAACTGACTTCAATGAGAGCAAGGATTCAATGAGTGACTGAAGCATTCCAAAGCTCCTTTGACGTGGATTGTTCAGGATATCCTAATAACCGGATTCCATAGCTTCTGATCGGAATGAACCCGTGAAGGTCCTGGGCTAGAATAGGCCTTCGGCAACCCATGCTTGTCATAAAAGGCTACTATGCTTGTCGTAAGAGGCGACTAACGGGATCGGGTGGTCAGACTCGCTGACTTGGTTGACACATGTCATAGGTTCCCAATTGCACAGATCGATGCTCATGCTGTTGATCAGTGGGTTGTCTGGTCCTGACTGGATTATTTACTCAGCTTCAATATTGCTGACTCACTCGCTCTGATCAGAATGACAACAACCAGGAGGTAGGCGGCATCACTATGGCTAACAGAGAAAACAAGTGCAGATCGAGAAGTGCAATTACTGTAACTACCACTGATGGTAAATCGCCATACTTGAAACAATATAAGGCATAATGTACTTAACTTTCATGATTCATTAATAAGAGGTAACAAAGAATTGTATTTGATGTGAGGGATTATTAGCAAGACAGAATTGACTTTGAGAAACTGATGTTCGATCTCTGTATCTGTTCTTGTGATTTGGGGTGATTTTATCAATTTTACAGGCCGTTGGATTAATTCCGAAGGAAAGACTGCTCACTTCGTGACTTACTTGTTATGCAGTGTCATGAAGTTGTTCTTGACAAAGCTCCATGTTATATCTTTGTCGGCAACATTCCCGGCGACGTTGACCAAATTAGTAAGTGCATCAGAAGAGCGAACAGTACTATTGTCCAGTGTCATGTCCAGCAACCTGGAAACATAAAACTTGTTAAGATGAACAAACCATCACCACCACCACCACCACCATCATCATCATCATCATCATCATCATCATCATCATCATCATCATCATCATCTACAACAACAACAACAACAACAACAACATTTCCAATCAGTAAGTTGAGTGAGCTGGAATGTCACACTATACAAAGAACTATGTCTGATTCGTAATCTGTATATGTATATATATGTACATGATATAACTATACCACTGCGTAAAGCTTGGTAAAGACACACAAACTCTCTCACACGTGCGAATGCCTGATGTT
This sequence comes from Haliotis asinina, assembly GCF_037392515.1. Taxonomy (NCBI): domain Eukaryota; kingdom Metazoa; phylum Mollusca; class Gastropoda; order Lepetellida; family Haliotidae; genus Haliotis; species Haliotis asinina. The sequence goes on along the minus strand of NC_090292.1, from coordinate 20,977,342 downwards.
GCCACTTTTATATCATAAAATATACTTTTCAAGGACAATTCAAGCTGCTTCGAAAATTTTCTCGTTACTTCAAATAGTTCTTCGATGTGTCGGATGCTTTCTCGTTGCTTTGGACATTCAGTGGTTTCTTCAAATTTCTTTTGAAAAATTGAAGTATTTACTCGTTCCTTCGAGTATTTTCTCGTTAGTTTAATTATTTTTTCGTTGCATGGATTAGGTTCTCGTTATTTCGGGTATTTTCGTGTTACTTCAAGTTTCTATCAAAACACTTGAAATTTCAAGTATTTATTCGTTGCTTCAAGTTTCTCATTAATACAAGTTTCTGGCGAAAACGTGAAATTTCAAGAATTTTCTCGTTACTTTAAATATTTTTTCGTTGCTTTCATTAATTTCTCGAGTATTTTCTCGTTATGTCAAGTTTCTTTCAAAAACTTGCACTTTTGAGTATTTGCTCAATTAATTTGGGATTAATTATCCCACGCAACTTCGTGGCGGATACAGCTTTTTGAAAAAGTTGGATAGGGGTGGTGGGGTGCACACATCATTTTCACCCGAATTCCAGTGGTCACTCGCTCACTACACCTGCAATAGCTTCAAAAACGGCACCTATTACAGCCGACCTCATAAATGAGGTCCATGGAAAATTGTTAGTATACTGAATATTATCCGACTTTTGTCTTGTAATGAAACTAACATATACTAGACAAAAATAGTTAGGGATATTTGTAAAACTTGAACTTATGAACAGTGAAGTATTTATTCCCTGAAATACTGATAAAACATCAGTCATAAACTTACCAATATCCCTAACTTAGTTTGTCCAGTATATTAAATATAGGGACCGGTATGTTGATTTTATCGAGAGACAAAGCAGTGCATCCGATTCGGTGGCACACCGTGACTCATCATTACATCACGTCAATGAATGCAACCTCCCATCTCTGTAAACTGCATAGAAATGGTTCAAGGTTGCAAATATGTCTTCATTGGTTTCCTGCTAAAAAGGGCCTGTCGGTCAGGTTGTTCATTAGGATTTGGCTGGTGTGAGGACATCTCATCATTAACGAAAACACATGCTAAGTGGGATTACGGTAAACTACACTGTAATTGTACTGTATATAACACTTATAAATCGACCCCTACCATCTGTCGAGATGCAAGTTAAAAATAGAATGCCACATGATCTAAGTCATGTGATCCCGTCCGGAAGTGTACTTTCTGAAAGACAACATAAGTTCGACGCGATGACATATGTTTTAGGGCATTTGAAATTTAGAAAAGAATATGCAATTGCCAAAGTAGAGTCTTTTTACGTTTTTCATCTAACTTACCACCTGAAGCTCCACACGCGACATGATTACGTCCGAGACAACCTGACATGGTAACCTGCGTTCCGCATTCCATGTATCATCGATACACTTATATGTTATAACGATTCACTGTTATTACTATTGACTGTTGATTTATTGATATATGTACTTGAAAATGGTTTTTGTTTTCACTTAATTTTCACGTTTTGCTTGTTGGATCCAGTTAACCGAACGTCTCGCTATCCGGACGATTTTCGAGTGAAACCAAAACGTGGTTCGACTGTATCACCTTTGTAAAAGCCATCGCTCTGTTGTGCAGGATAGAGCGGCAAAGAAGTTCCTGCTGGTGACTGTTGTCGGAAGTGTGTTCCAGTACTGTTCGTAAGCATGGTTCCATTCTGCCATTCCCCCGTATCTTATAGCGTTACAGGTGATAACATCGATGATGTTAGGGTTCATCCTGTAACAGAGAGAATGAATTACATATAGTTAATATCTCCTTACAATATAGACACGCTTTATAGATTATAACTTCATTACTTCGTGAGTCCGACATTTGGACACAGATTCTTGTGTACCTTGTCATTCCTGCTTAACAACGGTATCAGAACGTCCGACATTTTGACACAGATTCTTGCACCTTGTCATTCCAGCTTAACAACAGTATCAAAACGTCGCACTCACGAATCCAAGAAATTGTAATCCTTGTCTGTGTTCGTTAGTTATGTCTGTAAATAATCACGTTTGGACCATGCAATCCAGTGATTGAAAGTCCGAGCAATTTACCGGTTCTCAGAACAGATATTGCAATAAGTGTGGATCGAAAAGGGCACAATGATAATGCAGTCCTATCGAACGGTGTGTCCAATATATGATATTTAGGCCACAAATATTAATATTCTTCCGTCACGAATTTAAATCATCAGTACCGTAACCCTCCAAAGCTAAATCCTTGTCACAGTGTTCTAAATACAAATAGTATATTCCAATTATCTTACCGTGATGGAGGGGAGAAAGCCTCTAATTAAGAAACACTCGACTGGAATACACTGTGTATTGTTTGGACAGTCAAACAGGGAGTGGTCATAATGGGAATGAACCTCACAATGGTTCACTCCCATTATGACTACTCCCAGTACTCTTCTCGTTCTTTATCATTGCAAACTGATTGCGCTGTCTAACCTGTTTCTTTGTATCACCGGTATCTATATGATACATGTGTTTATACTGCATTTGGGTCTATGCTTACATTTAAACTTTGCCCTTTTCATGCTTCTTTTGTGTATTTCTGGTGTAACTGTGTACCTGTTATTGACGGGGTCCATCATCACCTCCCGGTACAGCCTCAAAGCATCGTCCGCACATTCCTGAACACCAAATTTGCAGGCATAATTGGAACCACGCGCTGTCTGGTATCTGTAAACATTTGTATGTTGTTATATATTGATAAACATATAATCTAACCCCAGTGAGTATGCTTTCACATCGCTTTTAGCAATATTCTAGCAATATCACGGCGGGCACACCAGAAATGGACGTCACGCATTGCGCCCATGTGGGGATTAGAACCCGGGTCTCCGGCTTCACAAGCCAACGCTTTTACCAGAGACCTGTATTAGATGGTCTCTGCTTTAACCACTGGAATATCCCAACTTGCCTATTCTAGTCTGAAGAGAATCTCTGCATGTTCATCATATGTTTGAAACCACAATCACAGCCTTTCATTTCAACGACATGTTTATTTATTACTGAGAAAGCGACCGCAGTAAATACGGTTACAACGAATTCAAAGGGGCTTCTTGTTTGTTCATGGAAACCCTTACATTCCTGTTCGACTACAACATACAGCAATTGATTGGAACAGAAACTGTTAATGGACTCTTTGTGTGTTTGTTATTTGTTATTTACAAACAACACCGTACAGTTGTAATACTATTGAAACACAAATATGTTCGTGACATTGTTACAAATGTATAATCAACTGTGCTTTTAGAAGAGATTTCCTCTAGATGTAGAAGGGGTTTTCTTGCTTTTACTTTCTTACTTTTCTAATGTAATAACAGATTAGACCGTTAATGTTCAATCAATCGCATTTGTATGTATTTTTTTAAATACTCCAGTGGTTGTGAGCAGCGGTTTGACCACTAGATCACCTGACACTACTGACACTTACATGTCTATCGGGATAGTATCAGCCTGTATGTTCATCCTGTAGTGGTTGTAGGTCTTGTTAGCGCTCACCTTCATGAATTCCTAAAAAACAAACATTTATACCTTTTTATATATCTGTGAACCATGAGTCAAACACATGTTTGTGTTAACATTGTTATGACTGTGTTATGAAACTAAACAACACTGATGTTGCAAACGTTGTTTACACGCACCATCATAGCGAGGACGTGAATCCTGCAGGTTAAAATTGCTCCCTTTGGTTTGTACCCTTGAACATCCGGGTTAGAATTGGTCTTCAGCAACACATGTTTGTCGAAACAAGCGACTGAAGGGATCGGGTGGTCGGCTCCTGGCTCGGGTAACACACTGCCAGCAGCGTAGATGGATGATCATATTCTCGATCACTAGATTGTCTGGTTCACACTTGAATATTTACAGACCGCTGCCATACAGCTGGAAACCTGCTGAGAGCGGCGTTTAACAACACGCCAACAAACAAACCAAACTTTGGTTTCTTGTGGCTTACAGAAAACAGATGAGAAAAAGTCTGAATAAAAGAAGTTTGTGTTCACACTAGAACACAATTGACAATTGATCTCATCGTTATATAGCTGACTTGACGCCAATTGCACGTTCTAGTGTAACTCACTCACCATAGTTCTCTAAGAGAGTGACGGCAATAGAATTATCCCTCGTTTAAAATGTTACACGGAGTTTTTCTCACGTGTGTAGTTATTATAATTGTCCGGTAGTGTGTGGGGTTGCATGTTTTCGAATCAGGTCCCAGTTTCACAAAGCTATCACACCCTTACGACTGTAGCACCTTCCACACTGTAACAAAGACTTAGTCGGACAGTAGTCGGAGCTTTGTGAAACATACCCTGATTCAGTCATGAATCAAACTGCGGTGGCATATATGTCAGGTCTATGCATCACTGTAGAGTGCAGGTCACATGCCCTAAACAGACGAGGATACTACATTATAAATTGTTCGTTGGCCACGAGGAGGGCATATTTGTTTATATCTGTTGAGACGAAGGCCCTGGGGGACTAGTGCCCAAAGTATTTAATCATACCGTACACCTCAATGTTAATTTTGAACTGTTTGAAGTATGGGTATCGGATCGTACACTTCAGCCAACCTGTGTGAACCAAACGATTCGAATCTTGCATCTTGCTATTTTCCCCGCAGGTATTGTCTTAATATAGTCGCCACGGTGTAAATCCCTTCTTAATATTCACAGAGACTACAGCTAAACGCGTCATCACAATTCATTTATTGGAATGCGAGGCAAATCGTTTCGTAGCCATCGCAAAATTTGGCAGATGAAACAAGAAAAACACAATTGGAGTTATCTCCCTTCCATCCATTTGCATTCGCACAACATCGGTAATTCCCGTGCACCAAGCGTGATTCAACGTTTTCAAGACAAAGAAGTATTACCACGAAGTACCGAATGAGTTGCCAGTGACAGCGGGGTAAATTGCAATGTACCCGAAAACACTTACCCTAAGGGCACCGTGGTATTGAGTACGTTCCAGCATAGAGGTGAGAAAGCTGTCATGCCGTGCAAACGCACGCCAAGATACGTAGTCGACCTCGTTCTTGAGGAAATTCAAAGTACGAAGGGCAATCCCAATCTTCAGGACGCCGGCGCTAAAAGAAAAGAGAAGAGATACTAATATGCACTGCCTGAAGTGGGGCGGTGAGCAGCATTGTTATCACGCTAACGACACGGGGTTCGATTCCCTATGTGGGAACAATGTTGGGATGGCTAATGTAACGAGGTGACTCTTCCTTCCCAGGTATCAAGCAACCATCCAGATCAGATGTGACCATAATATCTCCAGATACAATATACCCATCTGATTCTATCTGATCCACAGGGGAAAACTTAAAATCCCATTCCCAGTAAGCAGTGCCCATCCCACCCCGAGGTACCGTGACGATCTGGGTCTTCAGTTACCAATGCTTGTCGTAAGAGGCGACTAATGGGATCAGGTGGTCAGGTTCGCTGACGTTTCCGACATATGTCATCCGGTTCCCGTAGAACATATGCTCAGAACGATGCTCATATTTTTATCACTGGACTGTTTGATCCAGACTCGATTATTTGCAGATTCCATGTAATGTGGAATATTGCTGAGTGCGGCGTAAAATAACGAACCAACAAAAATGAGGTAAGGAGTGAACACCCTCTACCCAGATATTGAATGAAGACACAATCCCTACACCATATGGGATGAAACTTTCATCCAGCAACGAGACATTTTCATAGATCTGAAACATACTTTCATCCCTGAAGCACCCACCCTTCCTTACATACGAGTGACTTAGCAGTGACCATTCCGTCATTAGGCAATAAATGAACATTCACCACTAGTGGTGTTTTGATTAATTGAAGTAATCGAAGATTGATCACTGTAACAGCCAAGCAACCGGTCATGTTTTCTCATAATCGAACACAAACAATTTGTGAACACTTGTGTGCTTTAACAACATTTTTAACAAGGTTGGTTTTGTCAGATAATTCCATAAGCATTACAAGCTTGTTCCATGTCACGATGGAATTTATCTTATAAAGGCAAAGTTATGGAAATTTATGTTCCTAACACGTTACTCATCCTTCAAGAAGTGAAATTTGTAAATGCGTTTTGTACAATTTTCAAAAACTACACACACAAAAGAACTACCATTAACAGCAGAATTTGATACATGACGCTGAGCAATTGTTTTCGATGGCGGATCTGTTGTAATGAACCAATTATCAGTTGTGATATTTTAACCAATTGCCAACACTACATGCCCCCTACCCCCCCCCCCCCCTCCTCCCCAGATAAGGAGTAACGACCCCACCCCAGGTTAAGATGCCACCCTGCACTTTCCAGATAGAGGAGTGAGTGAGTTTAGTTTTATTCTGGTGTTAGCAATATCACAAGACACAAGAAATTAGCTTCACACATTGTACCCATGTAGGGAATCGAACCCGGGTCCCCGGCGTGACGAGCAAATGATCTAACCACTAAACTACCCCCGCCCCCAGTTAAAGAGTGAGTACCACATCCCTAAGTAAATATCCCCCTCGTTACTTACTCAAAAAGTGACCAAGCATCGTTTATGATCTGTCCGCGGGTCGTTGGTGGAAACACCTGGAAATGAGATGAAACATAAAAACAGATTTGAAATGGACTAGTTGGATAAACCTTTAAAATGAACGAAGCATCTACTTCTTCCATTTGCACTGGAGCATCTTCACAGTCATGAACCAATCTTCTAGGACTGAAAGATGCTCAACATTTCAGTCCTGAAACGTACTTTCAGGTCACGAACATTCTTCTCACAATGAAACATCCTTTGCACCATGCAGCCTCCTTTCGGGTAAAGAGTAGTTGTTTGCAATTAAACATTGCTCCCTCCATGAAAAGTACTTCCCACTTGAACATTTTTCTGGCAATGAAACATTTTTCCAGCTCTGAAATTTTCTTTCACCCCGAAGCATTAGTCAAGGTGTAACATATCATACCAACCCTGAAACATACTTTCCGTCACTTCAGTACTAAGTCATTCTTCTGTGACTGAAACATACGTACAACCATAAAAAAAAACACTGTCCGATCAAAAACATTCTTCTAGCAATGAAACATTCTTTCCTGTTAAGAAACATTTTTACAGACCCAAAATGCTCTTCTTGCTCTGAAACATTCCTAGAGCACTGACTGAGCTATTGTTCTAGCCTTCAAATATTCTTTCTCCCCGCAAACATTCTTCCTGTTCACAGCGAGCAGAGACTGCACCCCATACCGTGTGGTCTGTCTCTAGTTGTTTAATTAGAGCCATCCAGTTTTTCTCCTCGTAGTTGACCCTGTAGTAACCGGACTGCTGTGCATTCACGATGACCCACGAGTTCTCCTGTGAAGGGTCTGGGATAATTGGGTCTCTGATGTCTTCTGTTGAGAAATACATTGAGAAGAGTTATTTTCACTTCTCTGGATAGACACGATCACAAACGACCAACACTGAGTGAGAGTGACTTAAGTTTTTAAGATCACATATACTCTAGTAGGGTACAAATACAAAATCACTTGCTGACATCGTTGTAAATGAAACACCGCCATTAAAACTACTCATTTCGACCTTTAATTATCTTAAATCAACCTTTTTGTCAATTCTCAGCCGCGAACGAAATTTCAACCAATCAGAGCGGCGCGTCTCCGTGACGTAATTATAGGTATAGAAATGAGGGTCTGTGCAGTATTCATCTACATTTCAGGGTTTAAACTATTTCGTTTACAGGTTTGTACAAACCTAAAATCGCGAAAGCTGTTGTGAAATATGAAAGCTATATGTTCTCACAATCTACTAGTATCATTTAGTTTTGTCTCCTGCTTTGCTTAGTTTTCGAGTTACGACCCTTGTTTTCATAGACGATTCATACACATTTTGTATACATCTAACTGAAAATCCTTCTTTCTATGACGTCACTGTAGGGCTCTGGCGACAGAGTTACGTAACCTGTCTGCAGTTTCGTTTGCGGGCGAGAGAGAAGCAAACAGCCTTTTAGCAACTTTTGAGCGCTTGGTATTAATTAACCACAAGTTTTGTTTTTTTTTAAACAAATGGTGTTCCGTTTATGACTAACCAGAAGACTTTCATATGCAGTGGTAGAAAGTGTACCAAAACTTGAGTTTAGTTTTTCTTTAAGTCACACTAAGCAATATTCCGGCTATTTGGCGGCTGTCTGCAAATGACCCGAGTCGGAGCCAGATCAATAACATTAGCATCGATTTAACAAATTGGGATATGACGACACGTGTCAATTAAGTCAGCGAACCTGACCACCCGATCCCTTTAGTTGCCTCTTACGAAAAGCATCGGTTAGCAAAAGTGCTGAACCTGCCCTTTCAATATTGGGTACATCATAAATGTCGCTATTCGTACACGTGGTTATTAGGTGAATGTTCTGAAATAAGAAAATCGATTAATTACTCTGAGGTTTGATTTTTTTTACAAAAACAAAAGCATATTTCTGATCACTGATATCTGTTCTTTATCAGATTAATTGTTACCACTTACCACCTCACTGATAAACCTGAAATCGGTCAGGACACAAGACTGACACAAAATGACAAAGGTATGTATCTATATCTTTTGATTAAAATTTCAAAATTGACACAATTTACAATACACAGATTGTCAGAATATTTCGCATCACTGCCATCACATATTTCTGTAGTGACAAGCCCTAAATCAGGTGAGTGAGTGAGTTTGGGTTTACGCCGCACTCAGCGATATTGGAGCAATATGGTGGCGGTCTACGCAAATGTACATGTTTGGTGAGTGAATGAATTTGGTTTTACGTCGCTTTTAACAATATTCCAGCAACGTCACGGCGGGGAGACACAGCTTCACACTTAGGACCCAAGAGGGGAATCGAACTCGAGTCTTGAACGTGACGAAAGCTTTAAATACCAGGTGCTTTCTATGAGATAACAGTTATACATGCCCTGCTATTATGCTATGTATATGTTAGGTATCTTTTGGGTACATATATTTTCAGAAAACTAACTTCATTATCATCATATTGTTTTGTTCGAAATCATACTTAAAGTGGATGATGGCTGTATGTTAATCATACGTTTGAAACATTGATTATTTCAGGAATGTATGCTCAGTACATAACATATTTACGCATTTAATACAGAACACTATAGTCTTCACCTTTGATGATGGCAGTAAGTTCATTATATCCTTTGAAAATTGTTATTTGCTTGAGCAATATATGAAATCGACACATTCCGCGAAGAACAGATATTTAACCATAAGTCTCGTTGGTCTGTTATTCAATGCCGCACATATTCTAGCTATATGTCGGTGGTTTCTAAATAATCGAGTCTGAACCAGGCAGTCCAGTGATTAACAGCATGAGCATCGATATACGCAATTGGAATACGATGTTTTAACCTTCACGCAGGTGTTAGATGACGACACGATCTAATTGCAACATGTACCGTGCTAAAACAGTGTTTTATTTCTTGAGGTTCAGGCCGTTGGTCCATAGGATATAGACCGTCCGTACAGCTGTCGCAGTGTGTATCATGTACGGAAATATCGTTGTCTATTTCCTTTTGCATAGTCGTCTGCAACGTTGTCGTGTTCAGCAAGGTTTCGAAATAATGCTTTGATTCAGTTGCTATTATAGTATTTGTAGTTTGTTATTATAAGAATTATAAGAATTATTGTCGCGTCAATATCGACGTGTATTTTCTTGGTCACGGACTCGTCTAATGATTCGTCAGGTGCGCGTTTGTCACAGACGTTTACGTTTCTTATCATTAACATTAAACATGAGCACACACATCAACTTGTAGTGAGTGAGTTTAGTTTTACGCTGCACTCAGCGATATTCCAACTATATGGGGACGGTCTGTAAATAATTCGAGTCTGGACCAGACAATTCAGTGATCAACAACATGAGCATCGATCTGCGCAATTGGGAACCGATGACATATGCCAACCAAGTCAGCAAACATGACCACCCGATCAGGTTAGTCGCGTCTTACGACAACCAGAGTCGCCTTTTATGGCAAGCATGTGTTGCTGAAGGCCTATTCTACCCCGGGACCTTCACGGCTACATCAGCTTGTAACATGAGCACACACATCAAATATAACATAAGCACACACATCAACTTGTAACATGAGCACACACATAAACTTGTAACATGAGCACACACATCAACTTGTAACATGAGCACACACACATCAACTTGTAACATGAGCACACACATCAAGTATAACATGAGCACACACATCAACTTGTAACATGAGTACACACATCAACTTGTAACATGAGCACACACATCAACTTGTAACATGAGTACACACATCAATTTGTAACATAAGCACACGCATCGACTTGTAACATAAGCACACACATCGACTTGTAACATGAGCACACACATCAACTTGTAACATGAGCACACACATCAACTTGTAACATAAGTACACACATCAATTTGTAACATAAGCACACGCATCGACTTGTAACATAAGCACACACATCGACTTGTAACATGAGCACACACATCAACTTGTAACATGAGCACACACATCAAGTATAACATGAGCACACACATCAACTTGTAACATCAGCAAACACATCAACTTGTAATATGAGTACACACATCAAGTATAACATGAGCACACACATCAACTTGTAACATGAGCACACACATCAAGTATAACATGAGCACACACATCAAGTATAACATGAGCAGACACACCAAGTATAACATGAGCACACATCAAGTATAACATGAGCACACACATCAAGTATAACATGAGCACACACATCAACTTGTAACATGCCGTCATACATCAGGCTATATTTCCTTCGCTTTCCTTCAAGATACGAAATAAAAGAACCCGTTCGCTTAGTGCCTATGTATTTGAAGGGTGAGGACTATTTTTAAGGAAATACAACTTCTTTATTCTGTATAGGCGTCGTTTCGACATATATTCTACTGTCGTTGTTAAGTAAGTGTATTTGCACTTGAATTTACACTACGGGTAAGGAAATTTAATATTCTACATTTCTGTGTAGCTTTGTACTGTAGTTAGATCCAAGGCTGCTTAATTCTGTGCGTCAGAAAACACAGGTAGACTCCCAGGAGGTCATTGAATGTCAATGTCTTGGTGTTTCAATGTAATTTATCCTAATGCCTACATAGGTTACATCAGCTTAATGGACAATTAAACACCTGCCCAACCCTCACCGTCCGGCCGTGGGAGGTCCAAGCCCATGAAGTGTTGATCAACATACCCTCTGTAAGTAGTGACCAAACGCCTACATAGTTGTCAGGTTAAGTCTGTGCATCCGAAAATACAGGTATGCACCAAGGAGGTCTGTAAATGGCAATGTCTTGGTGTTTCAATGTAATTGATTCTAACGCCTACACAGTTGTCAGGTTAATGGACACCAGCCCAACCCTCAACGTCCAGCCGTGGGAGGTGATCATCCACACATCCACAGGAAGTAGTGAACACCTATGAAGTATTGATCAACTTGTCCACTGTAAGTAGTGACGTCTACGTTGACACCAAGCCCAGGAGGGTGACAACTGGAGACAAATATGCTATCCCCAAAAAGAAACGCATATTGATTTGTGTTCTTAACAATCTATTAGTTACCTACTGTGTTCAAACAATCGTCAAAATATGCACAAAAGTATGAAATCGCTTTTACCTGAAAATATTGCTTTGATAACTATTCTATACACTGAATCGTTTGTACACTCAACTTAAACAGAAGTAACAATTTTAGAGCAGTTTTAATCATGTCAGAATATGTTCATTGATTTTAACAATCCAATCGAGAGACAAACGCCACTTTGTTTACTTGTCATATAGTCGGTAGCAATCTTCAAAATAACATGAAAATTAATGATATTTTGTACATTTAACATAGCGGTGATATAAATACGTTGAGTGCTTCTCCCTTAGGTAATACTGTCTGATGTGCGTCTCTTTGTAGCGTGTTGATGTACTACTGTGACAAAGACACACATCAGACCTTCGAGAGAAGCATACAGTTTATATGGTCAGTTTGAATTAGATGCAGAAGTACTCCAGAGTGATGAATGCCATGAACATTTTTAGGCAGCGGGCAGGAGAGTAAAGGTTCTGATCTTTGAAGGCATATTATATGAAAGTGTCCAACCGGAAGTTACGCGGGAAAGCCCGAACTGACGCAGGGTCGAGTGACGCTAACGATGATTTAGTGAAGCCCACTCCACCACGTAATGGGACGTATTTGAAGTGTGCGTTTGTATTTCATTTTGAACATGGGCCCAAATATTTTGGGAGAACATCTCCGAAATTCAGATGCAGTGATATCCTGTATTCAGAAGAGATACTACTTACTCTCTTCTTCCGTTGTAGCCAACCATGTGATGTCGTTGTAGCTGTACACCTTGTTGAGGTTGCTGTAGTTACTGCTGGTGGCGATTGTGATAGGGATTGTCCATTTGTATCTGTAAATAGAGCATTCGCGTCAGGAATACAGTTTACATGATAGGTTCGGAAACTTACACCAAGTCTGACATGGAGGCGCATCGTGGGCAGACGTAATTTCTATAGATTTTCATATTTTGTTTAGGGCCGTATTCAACACTATTCGAGCTAAGGCCGCAATCAAAACTATTCGAGCTAAAACCAAATTCAACACTTATTCCAACTACACATGCCAAAACATGAGTCTCATTAACCTATTCAGACAATGACCTACCTTTCAGCCGATACGAATTTTCACGTGTGAAAGTGGAAAAAAGACATCACAAAAAACTCTGGTTCCACTGAATTCCAATTTCTTGCTTCATAAGAAAATCGTATTACAAATGAATTTTAATTCTAAACTTTAATAATAATATTTTTATATTTTGTGGTGAGGTGTAGGTAGAATGACCCTAACACTGACGTCGCAGACTGTCCCTTTTGAATGCGGTCGTAAAATGATTCACATTGCATCCAGCTCACTGGTTATACCCTTTAAGTGTTTTTTTGCGCTTATTCAGAGTAGTTCAAAGAAGTCGTAAGATGATTCACAATTCATCTGCCTCACTGGTTACACCTGTTATGTGTTATTTGAGCGTAATCGGTGTAGTTCTGTAACGCAAAAAGAGATATAATATCAAATTTCATACCAGACCGCCAAACTTTTCTGGCGGCAGAGCAACGTTGTGTTATTTGCACGATGTCTAGGTTTGTGTTTGTCAGAGGTCGTTGTTGCAAGGGTTAGAAAGAGCGTAGTGATGCAATATGCAAGTGCTTAGATGTATCAAATCATTCTAATTAATATTTACGCATCCAGTTACATGAATTAGTCTAAAAACTATGGACTCCACTAAGTTGCGCAATGGGGCGGAACCGCGTCAGCAGGAAACGAGACAGTTTTGTAATCAATGTTTTGAGGCATAAGGCATAATGGAACTAAATTTACTTCAGTCCAAATTCAAGAAATTTGTTTTATAAACTACGAATCGTGCCACATTGACATGCAAATAACTGCCAGTTTGACAAGCAGCGCGGCAATTTTAGGATGGTAACGTAATGGAACTTTTCATACGTCAAAACAAATATGATCGGCGGAGTAGCTGGGTGACTGTTCATCACTCCAATAACCTGAGTTCGATTCCTCAGGTGAGTAAAATGCGTGAAGCTCATTTTTAGCGTCCCCCAACGTGACATTTGCTGGAATATAGCTAAACGTGGCGTAAAGTCATTGCTCGGACCAACATAAGCTATCATAACCGACTCTCCCTTGGGGTTTTCTTACTTCCAAGTTTCACGTTTACATCATATTGGTTACTGCAATATATTGTGGAATAAACAGCATTGAACACAAACAACTAAACAGAAAACACCGCCGTATTTACCCAAAAGGAGCGGTGTCTCCGGTGGTGTTGGCACTCATGTTGTTGAGGTAGCGTTCCTGGCGGACGTTGATGGTTCCAGGACCTGTGACCTTGACAGTGACCAGGGGATAGTTCATCTGAGTGACCCAGGGTTCAAAAATCTCGGTCATGTTGATAGGGGTGCCTTCAGCTACAGATTGCTGTGTATATAAAAAAAATATTGTATATGTTTTATAAATCAGTATGTATTCTGGTGAGTTTCCTGATGTGGACAAAACGACAAAGGATGTACAGTGATCACAAAGCAATTCCAAAGATTGACGTACCTCTGTCAGAGCGTTGAACAGGTCTTTATGCTCTGCAACTCCGTACTGATGTCTCTTCAGATACAGCTGAAACATTAATTATTATCAGATTTTTGAAAAACAAACTTGGACCTATTTGCTCTAGATTTTCCTGCACTTTTTCCGTGTGTTCGGTGTATTATGTTACCAATCCGATCTAACACATACCCTGAAGCATTGATGCATGTGTGAAAAAATGAGATATTTTTCATCTTCAAAAGATCACCAATCTGTGAGCAAGTTAGTGACTAAACGCGAATAATGCATCTCATATATTGTAACGTATATGTACTTTTTAATCTTGATTTCCTTCTGAAAATTCAGCTGGAGATTTATCGGCGTCAATGAACGTTGACATGATATTGTTGAATATTATGAGAGTGCATCAACATTTGCACTTCCTTACAACTATTGTTATTGGGAATGTAGTCGCTCGTATGTATACGATTTCTATTTTAAAACAAACGACTAGAAACAAACTCTAACAACTGTGTGGTGCAGGATGAGTGTCAAAATTTATGTTCTAAGTGGTTTCTCGACCTTCTTGAAAAAATTCAAAATCAAGAATGGGACCCCATGCACGTGTATGGGGCTGCTGCGTTGTGCACGCGCATATCATGCTTTGTGTTTAGGGGTGGTAACAGAGGAAAATGGTGGTGCGTTCTTGAAACGTTTGGTAACGTTTACACTTCCTATCCAAATTGAAAGTTCATTATCCCCTTCTTTTTTGAAGAGTATATATGAAACCGTACTTACATTGAGCCCTCTGATGAACAGGTCATGTCCCATGGTGAAGTGCATCATTCGAACCACACACGCTCCCTACAAATTGTAGAAAAAATTACATTTTTCATCATCAGTGAAGACAGTTATTAAGTCGTTTTAGTTCGTTGTGCGTATTTTGACTGTCTTGATTGGCTGTGATTATCATTTCATATCATTAAAGATTAAACCCCTTTAAATTTTCAAAAGCTGAATCATGCACAAAATATATATTTATTGTTTCCTGAGATTATCTAAATATTACAATTTAGTTCTTTTAGTGTTCACGGTTAATCACAATGTCTTGCGCAAAATAGAGAATCAAGTTAGGATTTAATCCATTAGCAGTTCAGGGACTCCTTTCACAAAGCAACCTTAACTAAGGTTAACCTTAACTCCCATTCTTTAACACTGAATGAGCTGTATGCGTCAGATTAAGTGGACGGTTGAAATGACCGTCTTGAAGTCAATGCTCTATTCTCGACACAAGACATAAGTACAGCTCAAACAGAGAGCTGTTTGTGCCAGATTAGGTTCTAAGGTTGAAATGACCGTCTTGAAGTCAATGCTCTATTCTCGACACAAGACATAAGTACAGCTCAAACAGAGAGCTGTTTGTGCCAGATTAGGTTCTAAGGTTGAAATGACCGTCTTGAAGTCAATGCTCTATTCTCGACACAAGACATAAGTACAGCTCAAACAGAGAGCTGTTTGTGCCAGATTAGGTTCTAAGGTTGAAATGACCGTCTCGAAATCAATTCTCTATTCTCGACACAAGACATAAGTACAGCTCAATTCAAACAGAGAGCTGCTTGTGTTTGTGAGCGTCGAAATGATAATACTATTTTTTTTTTCGACACAAAACCTCACACTTGGCTCATCCAAAGTTCGGTGTCGAAATGGCGGTGAGGAATCTGGCTACATGTTGTGTATTTAAGCCGTATAACATCGTATAACGAACAGCGGATATAACGGACGAAAGGTAGCGTTCGATGTATCTGGCACGGTAGTTTACACCCGCCCCATCCTGCTAAGTCCAACTTACCTTGGTGTAAGTAATTGTGTCAAAAGAATCCTCCACTTCAGCGTTACTCTCGACGTCGTTCGTCATAGGGTGCGACGTCTGCACACCGTCTACAAACATCGCAGCATGCATCGACTGCACTATAAACTGCTCCGTCTGAAAAGAGGAACTTGATTTTGTTGGCTTTTCTTTTGTTTCTGTTTTGTTTTTGCTTTTTGTTTTGATATTTTTAAATTTTGTTATTTAGTTTTGTTTTGTTTATTTTTTTGGTTTTTGGTTTTTGGTTTTGTATGTGTTTTTGTTGTTTTTGTGTTGTTTTCTTTGTTTGTGTGTGTGTTTATGTGCTTGTTTGTTTCTAATCACACTCAACAAAATTGTAGGTTTCGTTTCTTTTGTGTTTAACGTAGCAGTCAGCAATATTTCTGTTGTGTGACGACAGTCTGTGATAAAAACGAGTCTGAATCAGACAATCCACTGATCAACAGCATGAACATCGCTCTATGTAAATGGGATATGGGTTGAGCAAAGTCAGCACGCATGACCACCCGATTCCGTTTATCGCCTTTCATGACAAGCATGTGTTACTGACGACAAATCATAACCCTGAATCAGGGATTATTATGTTTTACAGATCAAAGGTAATATGCAACAGAGAGGGCTCAGATGATCCTGGAGATTATATTTATTGTTTCCTAGATTATAACAACAACACAGTCCAGTGACCCACAAGCCCAGCATCTGGAATTCCTTTAGAACCTCTTAGTGTATTTTCCGAACGGCAAGTACTTAAAAAAGTGAAAAAAAATATGAATGATTCCGACCATTGCCTACATTATATATTTGAATTTTTGCCTTCTGGACGTCGTCTCCGCTTGCCGTTATTCAAATCCAAGCGGGCCCGTAAGTCTTTCATACCAACTAGTATCAAATTTTACAACGAGCAGGCCTCATAACGTTTTTCTTCTAACGTTGTTTCCGCACTTACATACTGTGTGTATTTTAATAATTCATATCTTATTTATATAGCTGTGTATTGTCACTGTCTGTGTTCCTACCTAATTGCTATTTGTATTTTTAATATGTTAACTTATACAATGTGCAACAAATTTCCGTTGGAATAATAAAGGATTATCTTATCTTATCTTATCTTAGCATTGATCTTCGTAACAGATCTAGAGATACAAACACGTGAGTCAACCATTTCAGTTTCAGATTCCCTTTACGATCTGCATAAGGGTAATATTCTTACCTTAAATCCTAAAGTGTCACAACTGGAATTTGTTGTTTAGAAACTCACCGACCTCCTCTCTGGATAGAGTGTTCCCACCGCAAAGAAGTCAAAGAAGGAGGCGAAGGACTCGTTCAGCCAGAGCCACCACCACCACTTCGGTGACACAATGTTGCCGAACCACTGTAGCACAAAGACGACACGATGCACTATACCGCACTAGCCAATGGTAAGTTATTGCAACATTCAGGCAGTAACATTCTTGTACGCTATATGGAGAGACACGATGTACTTTACTCTACCGGCCAATGGTAAGTTACTGTATATTCAGACAGTAATATTCTAGTATATTACATGAAAGAATACCACGTACTTTACCGTATCAGCCAATGGTCAGTTATTGCAACATTCAGACAGTAATTTGTATGCACACTACAGGAAGAAACTCGAGACATTCTGCCTTATCACTCTGTATTGTTTATTCATTCAAATATTGTTCCTATATGTTCTGTTATTTATATTTAAATACTTTTTTTATTATTTCTTCTGGGGTTTTCTGGGGTGTTGAGAAGCAGGGTTTGTTAGAGTTTTGTTTCTAAAAGATGCACATGTCCATGATCAGAAACAAATGTTTATCTATCTCTTTATTTCAAGATTTTATCGCAGGTATTGATGGGTACACGATCGTTCACTCAGGGAAAGCTGTGTGATGCCCAATTTGTGATGCACGTGCTTCTACATTTTTTTTCTCTGTGTGGATTAACATGTCGCTAGGCCAGTTCATTATTTGCAAAGGAGCATTCTCGAAAGAGAAGAATATTGCTGACTACATATGATATATATCTCAGATTACTGTCGATTTATAAGTCACTTCCAGACTTCGAAATAATTTTAATGACACCGTCCGGGCTTAAAGTCGAACGCTAGACGTCACACCTGATACTGTTTTTATCGCCTGTCCCCATCGTGTCTTGAACTTGTCTGACGATATATGCAGTTGTCAAATGAAATGTTCAACGTGATATTGACAGGTTAAAGCAATTTATGGCCAGTCACGTTAACTCCTAATGACTTCAGCCTCACATAAACCATGAATATGCTGTGTAACGTTAGGGGTTAAATAGAAGGCGATAGTGTTTGTACGAAGTTTTATTTACTCCCGTTCTCATTCAGTTTGATGAGACTTTATGAATCAGTGATCAGATGTGGTGACTGTGTTGTCTGTTGGCTGCATGTCATTGTACTCAAGATGCGTGGGAATCCGTTTATAATGTCGATCACTTGCTTTTCTCACCTCGCCGATTTATTGTTGTATAGCTGGAATTTTGCAATATTTCACTCTGACCTCATATAGCTGATGACGTCACAGCATGACGAGACAATGTCACTACGTCGATGTCTTCAAGGAAATATCGCTTGTTCTCATCCAAACAATACCTTCTGGGAAAGACAGTTTGGAATGATACTATCAAAGAAAACGTAACATCTAAAACCTCAGAGGTGTTATCGCTAATATTCTTGCCCGCCTTGTTGCTGCTGGAAAATTGCTAAAGCGGCTTAAAACCATACTCACTCAATCACTTTTATATATTTATATATGCCTGCTGATATGACTGATATCGTGCTTTCTGTGTGTGTCTGGGAAATGTTTTTGTTGGCCTAGTGGTTAAAGCGTACCCTAATCACACCCAAATACGGGCTTTAATCATAGGTCCAATCTGTGATGACCATTTCTCATGTTAAATCCTCCCAACAAACACACGCACACACGCACGCTCGCGCGCGCACACACACACACACACTCCGCCAGTCATATTGCTGGACTCGTGGCGTACACCGCTACTCACTCACTCTGGGTCTTGATGATGTACATGATACATGCTACATAAAGCCCTATAAAAAGATAGAGTATATACTCTCAAATCGTGTAAAAATATGTAAGGGATATAGGGTAAGAAATATACTATCATCGATAAGTGCACAAAATTTCAAATATACTGAGAGAAACAAATTAGGGAACACGACTTCATTACACTGTTCCCACATTTTTTCTCATATTTGCTCCCACAGCGCTATTCAAAGCTGGTGATAAATCTGGAAAATATTCAAAGGACGCTTGAATTTTCTCGCGTTCCTGTTTTTGTTTCTCTCACCATCTCATAATTCGTTGACATCCCAACACAGACGACCTATATCCCACACCCTACAGAGAACTTGTCTGGCGCCATGGCTGTAAATCAACTGTGGTTAAGTGCCCGACATTCTGACATTTACTTCGATTTTATTGAACTCTTGCCAGTTAAAGAGAAAATGGAGGGTTTGTATATAAGATAACCTGTCTTCGTCTGTCTGAAATTCCAAGAAAGTTTATTTCTTTACACCGAAGAGAATTTTTTCTGAGGGTATTTGAGACGGTGTTTTCTCGAAAGCAACACTTGTAGTCATTTTATCAAAGACAATCCGTCCCAGAAATTAAAAGGAAACTGTAAGGTTTTTTTCCTTTCTTAACAAATGTTGAGTTTAACCTGCTTTGAATGGACATTAGAAGTTGTAGAGGAAGAGGGCAAACCAAGTTCTCGGATACAAAGGCCGACACATAAAGAAGTTGACTATCCATAGAGCTTCTTTTTCTTCAAGGGTAAATTAGTGTAGCAAAGTATTTTATAATACTTTCCATCAAACATTTTCAAACGGAAACTGTCAGTGTTATCCACGGTGAAGACAATGCGCACGCGCACCTTTTACCGAATGTGGAACAGATTTGTAAACAATTATTTTGGGGCAAATTGGCTAAACGCTCCGAGATGTTGTGTAACCAATCATTGGAACACGTTTAACCATGTCTTACCTGATGAGCTATCTCGTGCGAGATCACCTCGGCAATCCAGCTGTCTTGAGACGCTGTTGACACACCCTCCTCGTAAAGAAGGTTTTCCCTATAGGTGATGAGGCCCCAGTTCTCCATGGCACCGGACACAAAGTCGGGGATGGCGATGTTGTCTACACAGACGCTATTATTTTTATAGGCCTTTAAAACACACGTATATGTATCATACATTTTGTAATGTTACATACTGGGGAATATCACCCAGTTTCCACAACCAGCATTGGATACGTTTGTTTGTGTGTGTGTGTGTGGTAGGGGGGGGGGGGTATGAAATATATACTTTTGTAAGTAAAACCCTCATAGAATCCTCGACTATGAGTACATACACACTCATGCAGAAACAAAAATCCAACAACACACGCAACGCACAAAGACACACACATAATTGGCCTATTTTCGTTAACTGTCAGGGGTACAAACGAAATTTATCAAAATGAACTTTACTTACTGAATTAAAATCAAATAGTTAGTAGAATTACTGTCAATTAAAAAGCCATTTCTGACTGCCAATATGGGGATACCACTTTCTCAACGCGAGAAAATGTGTTTTTGTCTCAAAAAACATGATTTTCCCCCATCAAGCTAATGGCCGAAAACAATAACATGCCATTCTGGTGTTTTGAGATCATGTCTTAATATATCATACTTATGTCTTTGTTTCAGGGGGCGGTGGGGTAGCCTCGTGGTTAAAGCGTTCGCTCGTCACGCCGAAGAACCGGGTTCGATTCCCCACATGGGTACAATATGTGAAGCCCATTTTCTGGTGTCCCCCGCCGTGATATTGCTGGGATATTGCTAAAAGCGGCGTAAAACTAAACTCACTCACTCACACACTTTGTTTCAGCAGTATTAAAGCTCACGATGTTGTTTTAAAACAACGACTAAATATATTTGAATTGTTACAACATTACCAGCGCATTTCGAAAATCTACACTAAAGGCTTACTTATTGTTTCCTAACGGAAACCATTGCTAATTGTATCGTAAGGGTATGCATGGCATCATAAACTCGTCTACATACCAAGTTTGGGCATGGGATAGTCAGGGTCGAAGGTCTCCTCGAACCAGTCGAAGAAATCCATACCATACCTCTGGGCTCGAACGGCGTGCTGTATGGCGTTTGGACGTGCCAGCGTCCGGTACTGCAACGGCATAGAATGCATCATCATCATCAACAAGTCAATAATCACATCATCATTCACGTCGCCATGGTCACCATCATCTCTCTCGCTCCTATTGCTGCTTGCAAGTACGACATAGCAGTACTAGTATTCTTCACAATTATCCATACTTTTTATCACGTTTAGTGTTTATGGTATCATCATCATCATCATCATCATCATCATCATCATCATTATCGCCGTGATTTAGGAGACAATGTCGATAACCATCACGTGTTGGCCAATTTCCGGGTGTTATTGAGTATTTGAGCTCGGGAATACATTTGGAGCCGACAGCGACAAATGGAATATTCCCGTGCTTCAAAATAGTCAATAACACCCGGAAATTGGCCAACACGTGATGGTTATCGACATAAACCAAAGGGTTTTGCTGTCTGCACTCGTTTACATCGAGTACGGGTACAGCAGTGAAGTGTCATCAGCTGGCCGTTTCAGTTGGTTCCCATGGTAACATCTGGAGCTGCTCATTTGTGACGTCTTTCTAACTTTACGTCACAATATATGTGATTTGAATGACGTCACCACTGTGAATGAGACAATTGCTTGCGATGTTTCTACGTGTCAATACGCAGTGACCAGTCTTGCAATTTCCGGGAATCAAATCCCATCTGATGATGTTTTTCAACCAATCAGATTACAGAACACTGTGACTTTTGGTTTACAATGTCAGTTAATTTTGGTTACGTTCTGTATGCGAGTTCGTGCATGAGTGTGAAATGGATTCTGCAAATCAGATCTGTACCAGAGATAAGACCTACCCATGAGTGAGTGAGTGAGTGAGTGAAAGGTTCTACCCCTCTGTTAGCCTTTATCCAAACATATCACGACAAGAGATATCGGAAATGGGCTTCACATATTGTACCCAATGTGGGAACCGAACCCGGATCTTCGGTGTGACAAAGAAACGTTTGACCGCAAGCTATAGGCTTCCCCACCGTCCCATTTTTTCCTTGAATGAGTATAGCAATATATCAATATAGCAATATTCCATTAATATCACAGGATACATTAGAAATGGGCTTCACACATTGTGCCCATGTGGGAATCGAAATCACGTCGTTTATGGCGAGCGAACATTTTAAACACACGGCTACCCCACCACCCATCATTTGTCCTTAGATTCTTACAGACAGAACGAGGTGGGATGAACGGGGACCTGACACATGGATCTATATATACCCAGCAATAACACGATCAGTTCTATAGGACACGGGACAGGTTTTTGAGCAGTCAGTTGCTAAACAACTACTCCCTCCTTTGCTTGAATGCGTTGTCATGTTCCCAGCCTGTGTACGCCATATTTACATAGAAACCCTATGTCTAAATTCAAATATATATGTAGAGAGAGAAAAACTGTGTTTTTCTGTTTTTCTCTTTACACGTGTCAGGCAAGATGATGCAGCCTTCCGGTCGTTTTCAAAGGTGGTCGCAAGGGCGGTTCTCTCTAAACATCGTCTTCACAAACTCTTAAAGCGGGGCTACGAGTGATACTCAAATGCTGGATACCTTACTCTGAACAGGTTTAACCCGTGAAGGTCCCGGGGTAGAATAGGCCTTCAGCAACCAATGCTTGCCATAAATGCTACCATGCTTGTCGTAAGAGGCGACTAACGGGATCGGGTGGTCACGCTTGCTGACTTGGTTAATACATGTCATCTGTTCCAAATTGCGCAGATCGACGCTCATGTTGTTCCAATCGATGCTCACGGGATTGTCTGGTCCAGACTCGGTTATTTACAGACCGCTCTCATATAGCTGGAATATTGCTGTGTGCGGCGTAAAACTAAACTCACTCACTCATTCACACTGAACATGTTTACTACAAAACACTCATCACAACACACTGACGGGGCATACCTATTTAAACCCCAGCGACTCTTTGGAGAACAATGTACTTCTGAAAGAAGACTAAACCTTGTGCAAAACGTTAATTGGTTGATTTGTTGTTCAACGTCAGCAGTATTCCAACGGTTTGTAAATAATCGAATCTGGACCAGATGATCCTCTGATTAACATCATGATCACTGATCTGCACAATCGGGATTCAAGCCTGATCACCCGATCCCGTTACTCGCCTTGCACGACAAGCATGTGAAAACAACCCGGACCTTCACGGGTTTCACACAAAATGGCATGATCGTACCGTTATATTTGAGGTGGTGTTTTCCAGCTGCTCGAAGTCACAAATGATGAAGGCGAGGAGGTATGTGGACATTACTGGCGTCGTTGCAAATATATCAGCCGTATAGTTGCCCCTGTAATGGAAAACATGGAAAAACTAACCCGACTGTTATTTGCCACAACAAACTATGTAATTTCCCGAAGGAAGGGAGATACCACTGCAAATCCTGCAGTCGACTGAAATCTTTTTAACAATCACCATGGATGTCGACTTCGTTACTAGATTTTCACCGGACTATGCACAGAATCGATGCCAAAATACAATCCAGATCTAATTCGGCAAGAAGGGAGAGTCAGCTAATGTCGTCAACTATCTCCCTAACATTAGGAGGATGGCTTGAACAGTCTTTCTAGATTCTAGAATTACAAATGCGAACTGATGTTGTATAAATCATTGTGTTCATGATGTTCTCTTTACAAAATAATTAGTAGATAGATGATTGAGGAATACCACTTCACTTGGTCTAACCAGACGCGCTGTATGAAGTGGTCTTTGAGTACTTCACTATACCCCCTTCACTTGATCTCATTGGACACAGCTTCAGTATTAGCCAGTGTCCGGTAGCTCGTCGCTATGCGCACTCACCTGATCTCACTGGACACGACCTCTGTATTAGCTAGTGTCCGGTAATTTCGGCCAGTGGTCGTCTTCCTAACCAAGGTAATGTCAAAGGTCGCCTTCAGAGCCGGTTCATCAAAACACGGGAACGCTTTCCTCGCATGAGGTGCCTCGAACTGGGTGGTTACTAGGTATCTGAATGATAAACAAGTGATATAAACCAGGTTCTACGAAGTACTATTATGTCAGACCACAACATGAGATCACAAGAAAGCCAAATGTATTACATAACAATTTCCTATTTTTGCATATTTTTAATATTGACTCGAATTTTGAAATCTTTATTAATGTGCACCTATTGTACATTTATGTACTTATATTCACGGCACTTTACACTCTTAGGAAGCTTTGTTTGGCAAATAAACTGACAGGGATTTCAGTTTAGCATTTCTTTCTTACATGGTTTCATTCGAATCCGTCTTGTAAGAACTCAGATACAGACCCTCCCCGTCGGTTCTCATTTTGGCGTGAAAACTCATCTCGACTGCATATGATCTTCCGGGTTGAAGGTCATTATCAAGGTGAAGGACGTAAAATTCCCTGACCTCATCATAGCTTGCGCTGACAATAGATGGGCCCCTATCGCTTAGGTTGTCAGTAGGTCTCAGGGATAAAGAGTCATTATTAATCATCAGATCTTTCTTGTGCAAGGTTACGTTAGACGTTGCTTGCGTTACGTTGATGACAATAGAAACTGTCCCGCTAAAGGTAAACAGAGACGAGTTGTCGCTGTATATCTCAGGTTGCAGTTCAAGGACGTAGTGGAAAGGTTTGATAGCTGTTGGGAGGCGGTAGTTGATGACTGGGGCTGGTGTTGTAGTCGTTGTTGCTGGTGATGTTATCTCTGTTGCTGGTGATGTTATCTCTGTTACTGGTGCTGTTGTTTTCTCTGCGCATGCGTCGCCTGATTGAAGTCATGCAAATATTAACGCCTACAATATGTTATGTTTTCAGTTTCCAGAAAAATACGAAAAACACAAAAGCGATTGAACAACAACTTTTACAAGATAAATTTTTCAGCAAATATTTCTATATTCTTAGAAATACAGTGGAAACTGTCAAAAGCGGCATCTAACCAATCCGGCAAGCTGTCAACACCAGCATAAAATCTCAGTCCTGTCCGTGGCTTGAACATTTATCATCAGCTCTACAATCCAGCACGTTGCCTAAACTGGATTATTTCTTCAGTCCCGATGAGTGCCGGTTTAGACAGCTTCCACTGTACACGAAATGCTACTAGCTGACCTCATACTCTTCAAGATTAAAGCTATTTTTCACCAAAAATATGAAGCCCAACTTACAAACTTTACGATCACCGTTTCCTGCTAGCTCCACACAGCGTGCCCGGAGCTCCTCAGGACCGAGAGGAGGCGTTGCTACAGTGGGTGTTTCGCACTTGCACACAACCTGACCTGGTGATACCAGATGCACAACGAGCCCTACCAACACGGCCAGACAGACAGCAAGAAGGACGAGGATAAACGCCGCCCCATGGCTGATGTGAACTCCGCCGCTACGCTTCTCCCCTGGCATTGAAGCGGTACCGTTGAGATTGGACAGGGTATATTCTCCCATGGCCGCAGGGTTTTAGCTGAGGAGAAACAGGAAGGCTTGATTTTAAAAAATACTAAATGTTGAAAACTGGTTGGACCACGCGAACACCAACTGATCTGGTTCCAGCTTCAGTTGCATCATACAGCCACAGATGTGCAAAACCAACCTCGGATACACCCAACTATTGTAAGATGATCAACTACGGATGTGCCGAACTAAAGCAAGATGATACAAGTGCGGACGTGCCGAACTACAGTAAGATGAGAAAATACGGATGAGCCGAGCAACAGTCAGGTGATAAAATATAGATATACCAAATTACAGCAAGATGATAAAATACGGATGTGCCGAATTGCAATGACGGTTGCGTCGAACTACATACAACTACCCATGTGCCGCAAACCGGTTGGATCATACAATTATAGATAAACCGATATACATGTATCGATGTTTCAGTTACATTATTCAGCCTCGTATGGTTTTTTTTGTATTTTTGTTTGTTTGTTTGTTTTGTTTTGTTCGGTTTATTTTATTTTTTGTGATATTAAACAAGTGCGGATATGTGGGGCGTTAGTACTAGCCATAGTTACACCTCCTGGTTGTGCAAGATCAGGTTAGACATTACGTTTAATGGCAACAAACACTGTCCCGCTAAAGGTAAACAGAGACGAGTTGTCGCTGTATGTCTCAGGTTGAACTTCCAGGACGTAGTGGAAAGGTTGATTCGTGAGTTTTGCAACGTCGGAGAAAAAAATTGCATATTATGCATGATTTCATTCAGTGATGTAAGGTTCAGCCAAAAGAAAGACATGTCATGGTTTCTAATTTTACTTTAGAAATAAAAGAATACGTTCATATCTGCCATCACAATGTTGTCTCTTCAAATATTTAAATATACACTGATTATATTATCGAAAACAACTGTTTGCGTGTGCGTGTGTGCGTGTGTGTGCACTTCCTGTTTACCTGAGAATCAATTGTCATTTAGCAAATTACAGGACAAAACGGGGAGGGGGTGCGCACCCCCTTTTCACCACTACCATTTTACTTATATCAAGGCTAACGGTAACTCAGTCGCTGTATATTTAGCAGTTCACGTGAAATTACATTGTTGATTATTGAAAATCACAAAAAGTAATGCATGTTTCAGTTATGCCTACCTTTCATTTTCTAATAATTATGTGAAGGTCAATAATACGTGCATGTGTCATATGATAATTAGCATGGCTAATATAGATATTTAAAAGATGTTTGAACGATATGTAAAATATATTACGGTACTGAAAGTGTAAGCAGCAGGAAAGGCTAATTGTGTTTACTCTGATTCAACCGAAAATCACTGATTTCTTACAAAATGGCTGGTCGGCTGACATTGGCACTAAGCAAGACTTTGCAAGAGAACTTTCCTTGATTCAGGGAACGCAATCTTACTGTAAGCGTGTTACTTGTTTGTTATAGACACATTAGTGCCTATTTTTTCAACCACCTTGGCATATTCACTTGCGTTTACACCATCAATAAAAAATCTAATATTCTACAATATTATCAGTATTCGTAACAAATAATGAAGTATGTCAACATTTTGATGATAGTCTATTAAATAACATATATTTTTAGGACATAAATTTTGAAAAAAAACCACTAAGACAGTTGGTATGATATTTTGATTATGATCGGCGTTTCATTGACTGTAATATTGTTTCGAGTTAGATTGCAACCCATCGGTCCCCTTTTGAGGCAAGCGGACTATTACAGTCAACATGCTTGGTCGTGAGATTGCCTGTCAGAAATCTTCCCATTATGACTACTCCCAGTATGACTACTCCCAGTATGCCTACTCCCGGTTTGACTACTCATAACATCAAAAGTTTAGACTCACTTGAAACACTCAATATACGTTATGTATGTATATGTGCTTACAACGAAGATGAATTTCTCCACAAACTTGTGGGAACCAACTGCAAACTTTATGAACTGCACGAAACTGCATTGAACCTGCGTACATACGACGATAAATAAAGCAATAACCAACTAACTTCACTACAAGTCATTGGCTATCCCGCCTTCTAAGAGAAAAAAGACTGGGTTAACTCGAGATGTAAGAGTATACAAACACGCATTGCACTGTGTCTGAACAATTTTGTTTGTGTGTGGTTAAATCTTTTATAAAAACTTCCTCTACACTCACATACCTATTAAACGACATTTTTCATAGGTCCCGAGAGATATGTGTTAAGAGGGAGTCTTCCAAAAATGATGTCTTGTAAGTGGAACAATGATCAATGTTCCGGTCACGATGTAGAGTGTGGTGGCGGTGTGTGGCCCTTTGCGGTCCTGCACGTGGAATTCAGGTCATGAATCAGTTGCACTTAGGCAAATTAGTTTGTTCAAAATTGCCTCTGTTCAACCAGCAGAAAATGGGTACCCGGTGAGATAAGTCATGTGACTATTAACCTTCAAGTGCCTCACAGGCAGCTTGTGTTGTCCACAGAAATAAACATCAGATTCTGATTACGGCGTAGTAGTAGCAGTAGCAGTAGTAGCAGTAGTAGTAGAAGTAGAAGCAATAGCAGTAGCAGTAGCAATAGCAGTAGTAGTAGTAGTAGCAGTAGCAGCAGTAGCAATAGCAGTAGTAGTAGTAGCAGCAGCAGTAGTAGTAGTAGTAGTAGTAGTAGCAGCAGCAGTAGCAGCAGTAGTAGTAGTAGTAGTAGTGGTGGTGGTGGTGGTATGAATATATACCCCAAAACGATGTCTTGCAAACAGTGCCGAGAAAATGTAAATGGGCAGTGTCAACATATTCTAGAAACACCTTTAAATGTGAAGCGTTTCTCCCTTCTCGATTTTGAAAATCCAAAAAGAAAAACATTAAGAACACAACACACAAATATTCACGCTCCTACAAAACAAATATATTCACATTCCTACAACACACAAATATTCACACTCTTATGACACACAAACATTCACACTCTTACAACTGGCAAACGTTCACGCTAATACAAGTCACACAAATTCACGCTCCTATAACACACAAACATTCACACTCCTACAACACACGAATTCACACTCCTACAACACACAAACATTCACACACCTACAACACACACATTCACACTCCTACAACACACACGTTCACACACCTACAACACACACATTCACACTCCTACAACACACACATTCACACTCCTACAACATACACATTCACACTCCTACAACACACAAACATTCACGCTCCTACAGCACATACAACAGATAAAGATTCACATTCACACAGCAAACGAATTCCACCAACAGACAGCGTTAAGTTGTAAATCAGGAGATGTTTGAAGGTTAGTGGAATGGTTTCCATAATATCACAAACATTCACCGCCATCTAATGAACATATTGTAGTGTCTACCAGTCAGAAAAGTAGGTGTTGTGTCTTGTCCAGACTAGTTCTATTCCCAAAATGTGATAAGACAGTATGCGAAATAGTTCTCTGACTTTGCTATCCAGTCACGCTAGCTGTCAGAAAGTTACTAGCCTACAAAATAATTCACAAGCCCACAATTTGAATGAAGATTGTGCACGCTGCTATAAAAACATTTCTTGGTGTCACCATCTTTAATGTTACCGAATTGCTTTAGAAGGCTTACTCACATAACATAACCATAAATGTCCTTAGATCTTAACGACCGCGAACATCGCTTCAACAAGACCAGACTATTTGAACGCATTTAACAGTCATTTTCAAATGCCTTTCTTCTATCATTGTGTTCGTTTACGTGGTGAAAGAAATGGCAGACACACATGGAAACACATGCGCACAGGCATCCACTCAATGCATTGACGGGAACAAGCAATCTTACCAACGTATACACATGAATTTACGTGCATAGACACAAGCTCCAAAAGCAGTCAGCATTAACATTAAAATAGACATATTAAAATGTATACATTCAATACAACTGATATACATCGTAACATATGCATTAGAATATTCTGTGCTAGCTTTCAAGACAGCAAAGCACTTTTACGAAATCCATCATTTCTATCTACACCAACCTTAACAGGATTCAGTCGTCCAACTACCCTACCGCATCAAAAGCGATCTTCAAACCCCTCTATACAGGGCGCGTGATCAAACCCTGGGCATGCGCATTGTTGAACGGATTTTCAAACAGAAACATAATATCGGGCCAATATTTTCTCTTAACGTTTATTCGTCGTGACCTATATACGGGGTGGTTTAACGGGTATTGCGACTGTCCGAATGAGGAGCGTCGTCTAGAGAGCATTCTGTCCCTTGTGTGAAGTGCAGTTTTGTGGTATGGTCCATGTAACAAACTTGGGCGGATATTTGTGATTTTTTATAATCCAATGCTGGTTTTCAGAGGAGATATCATTTGTAAAACAATTATATCAGCACGCGTGTGCTTAATGTAGCAGGAAAACCCTATGTGATACAGTTACCGGGTTAATACTGGGACAGAGGCTGGCAATCCAAATGTCGCAATCATTTTGGGGGTTCGAACCTTCATCCTGATCAACAAGATCCGGGTTAGAACCGATCATCAGTAACCGGGGCCGCGTTCCACAAAGCTCAGGTAAGCCTATGATCTCCTAACTTTCCTCGTTGCATCCTTCCTCCTATCCTGTAGCATTGACTTGCCACAGTCAGAACCAGAGCTTTGTGAAACGGAACGCTGACTTGTCGAAAGAGGCGACTAACTTCCGCCGCAACTGACCGAGCCTCTGACGACTACGGTTTCTCTGTCGACACAGAAGAGGTTTGAGAACAAGTTATCAGTGCAGTAAAAGTCAATGTCAGTCTCATCAAGAGTGTGAGTATGTAGTAAACAGTATATGCATATTGTCGTTAGCGAGTGAGTTTAGTTTCACTTTTTCTGAGTGAGTGAGTGAGTTTAGTTTTATGCCACACTCAGCAATATTCCAGCTATATATAGTCTGGGCCAGACAATCCACTGATCAACAGCATGAGCATTGATCTGCACAAATGGGAACGGATGACATGTGCCAACCAAGTCAGCGAGCCTGACCACCCGATTCCGTTAGTCGCCTCTTACGACAAGCATAGTCGCCTTATATGGCAAGCATGGGTTGCTGAAGGTCTGTTCTACCCCGGTCCTTCACGAGTCTTTACTTTTTGCAATAT
This sequence comes from Haliotis asinina, assembly GCF_037392515.1. Taxonomy (NCBI): domain Eukaryota; kingdom Metazoa; phylum Mollusca; class Gastropoda; order Lepetellida; family Haliotidae; genus Haliotis; species Haliotis asinina. The sequence continues at coordinate 20,946,513 of NC_090292.1, read as the reverse complement.
TGCAGAAATACCACAGGGCACACCAGAAATTGGCGTCACACAATGTACCCATGATTGAGGTGAATCGAACCGGGTCTTCGACTTGACGAGAGAACAGTTGAACCACTGGCTACCTCACGCTCCTCATCACAATGAAACTGCGACTGTCCACTGATGTCTCATTTGTTACGAATGTTTGTTTCTGTGTTCGTTTGTACTTCAGTTCTTTAACGCCGCACTAGACAATATTTATGTAGGGATCTGTAAATAATCGAGTCTGGACGAGACAATTCAGTGATCAGCGCAGTGGGGTACGATGACATGTGTACACAAGGGTCAGCAAGCCCAACTACACGATCTCGTTAGTCGCCTCTTCCAGCAAACATGGGTTACTGAAGACCAGTTCTATCGGGCACCAACTAGAAATAAACACAGGGCATTATTAAGTAGGTATGGGACATGCGAAGGACTTACATTCCGTTTCCTTCAAAACAAACAAATACAACAGACAACATGCTTCAGATATTTTAGGATTTATAGCAAATACCTATGCTTTTTTCTTCGAGTTTTCGGCATTATCAGACATGAAACATAAATCCATAAGAATTAGAATCTCCTCATAACTTGAAAATATCTCCACTGATTCATGACACAAATTAATAGTCTCTTTCTGTGTCCCGAAAGCCTGTTCTTCATTTTTAAGCACTCTGACGTCACATGAACGCACGGACAGATGCAGCTATGGGGGATATCTTGAATTGTATTTATCTGAAACAAGAACGCCAACATACACAACCGGCATGTGATACAAGAATGCCAACATACATAACCAGCATCTGATACAAAAACGCCAACATACATAGACATATCTGATACAAGAACGCCAACATGCATACAGTGGAAGCTGTCTGAACCGGGACTCCTTAGGGCTGAAGAAATACTCCACTTTAGACAATGTGCCGGATTCTAGAGCTGATGATAAATATACAAGCCACGAACGGGACTGAGATTTTACGCCAATGTTGACAACTTGCCGGATTGGACAGATGCCGGTTATCACATCTTTAACTCTAACTAGTATCTGATACAAGAGCACCACCATACACAACCAGTATCTGAAACAAGGACGCCAACATACATAACCGGTATCTGAAACAAAAACGCCCAACACATAACAGTGACACAGTATCGTGATGCTGAACATGCTGGCCAGAGTGACCTACCTACGATATCAGATGGCCGACTGACCGTTCAATGACCTGTGGTGTATTTATTTACTCTCTTCAAGTAGATTCTTGAATGCATTATTATTTATGTCAATATACCCAAGCGCTCGCAAGAGACAAACACGCCGAGCGAAGGCATACACTGTTTGTTTAGAGGGGTTTTTTTACTTGGCTTCTACAGGAATATTCCAGCAAAATGCCGGTGGTCTGTGAATAGTTGGCTAGGCTTGACAGCTCGATCCATCAATTTCGTGTTCAAAGACACGCACGGGGTGTCCGAGAAAGGATTTGACCTGGTGTCCCTTAGAAGAAATCGGCGTGATAGCGGAGACATTCCAATAATATTATCATATATTCTACCAAAGAGAACAATACCAATTGTGTCCCAAAGGTGAAACAGGATTTAACGATTGTGGGTTTGAACCCTATTTTCTGGGGATGCTTTCGTCCAAAGCTGAACACGCATTGCAATTTATGTATTACAGATGTATGAACAAAATGGATGATTGTTTGGGTATGATATTTTCTTGTCCTGTTTGATTTAGGAATGATCTGATTGGTTTGTTGTCCAATCTGGACGAGACAATCCAGTGATCAACATCATGGACATCAGTCTCGTCAGTGAGACATACTGGTCCGACTGGATTTGTACTAGCCACGGGCTAACGGGCCAGATGTTATTTCGCACACTGGTTTCAGTCCACCGTTATACAACTGGCGCTTAACGTCGAAAAACACATACTGATGTAAAGAGGCCACGGTTCTTGACCCTCACCTTGACCTGTGTATTTGACCCTCGCCATGACGTCACTCTAGACTCTCCAGCCACTGTTTTACGACTGGGTAGTTCACCCGCATCCACTCAATGTTAGCCCTGGTCTGTGTTATCGCCTGCTCGAATCCAGCGGCACCCGGTCCGAGGTCGGGCGTCACCCTGACGAATTCCTCCAGCTGAAAAAAACGACATGGAAATGACGGTATTACACATGCCATCCTCGATATCGCCAGGGTACACGTTCCGACAAATCTCAGCTGTACCCTGGATGCATTGATAATTTTATAACCGCCCTTGGATGGTTCCGCATTCAACCAGAAGCCAATCACCTAGGCCGCCGTTACAACCGAGCTAAAAAAAAATAGCGGTCGACACTGGGAAGGTTTGTTCGCAGTGCGACTCAGATTTGGAGGTAAGCATACAGACAAAATGACAGGTCCGAGACCTTAACAAAAAAATATGCGGGTAAACTGCACTTTACGGATCCCCTGAAGTGTACGAGACAGGCATGCGCAGAAGCCATATTTACATCGAAGCGAGCAGTAACGCTGACGCCATTTTGTTTTTACTCCGGCGAATAACTACCGCTGTTTTATGGCTTTGTTTGACCTATTAAATTACCTTTGGATTATAATCGAGAATCAGCTCAAGACCTTCATTCCTCAACATTATTTTAAGGTCAGTATTATGTCATGGTTTTGTCAGTTGCAGTGATTATTCATTTTTCGCTAGAACTCCTTCTGCCTTTTTCAGAGTACCTCTGCATCTTTTGTCTTGCCAAGTTTAATCGGTTAGATAATGTAAAAACAGAAAGTGAGTTGCCACTGTACGCTCATCGTAGACACCTGATTGGCTAAAAAGCCAGCCAAGGGAAGTAATAAATTCATACAGTTGAGATTTATCGGAACGTATATACCCTTGACACATCGAGGATGTAGAAATACATGACCGTGACCTTTGGAACAAGAGGGTTAGCTAATGTGGTATATGAAACAGCAAAAGAAACTCTATTTTTGTCAAGTTTCTAAATAGAAGACATAAACACGCTTACTGAGATTTCATTTTTCGAAACTTGCGTTTCTTTTGTAGTTCAGAATATATTCGGAAGGCTCATGCATACATATTGGCATTTGAGACCCTTCGTCGACACAGGATCCGATGATGGAGATGCACGTCGTTGCTTTCTCCGAAGACGTTACCGACAACGACCAGTATCGTGTCTGAGTTTCAAAAGCATCATAAATATTTGCGTCCACTATCTGGTGCAGGATCCGCTGATTTACGTTCAAATCTAAGGTGTTCCTGTTTTTTACCCCTGTGGCTTGATTTTCGAAGCTCTCCTAGCTCTAACATAGTCGTAAGTTAATATTAATGGATATCAAGATTAAACCTAGCGCTCAGAGAGCTTAAAAAATCTAGGCCCTGGTCTTACTGCACGCTTAACTGCCATGTATGTTCAACCGGAGACTTGTGTGAGGTTAATACTACGCTACGGGGTAATGTTTGATTGATATCCAAATAAAATTCAAAATACTGGGGAAATACTTTGGGTTTTGTTTCCCTTCTAACGTGGCGGTAACATAACCCAGCTCCATCACGTCAGTCTTCTGACGTTTTTTGTAGGCTACCACGCTGTTAGCGAGGCCGACGATTCATGAGGCTTACGATGACACACAGTCGGGTCACGTTTAACGTCCACCCGGTCAACTCTGTTGAAAAATGTATGTTGCCAGTGGCCTTTTCAAAAACCTCTCTGTCAATATTTAACTTGGCTGTCTACAACTTTCATAACAGGTGAATAAATGGATGGCTATACGGTTGAATCTGTTTTAATCAACACATAAATACCATCAAGATGTTTTAATTCTCTATAGTTCGCCAGCTCTCTCACTCTTCTTCTGACTGCTCCAAACTTCATGAGATAGCATTGGCTCAATATTCGGGAACAGGTCTGGCCGTTCAGTCAAAACCCGTTGGGTTGAAGTTGCAGGAATCTGATTAAGTACTTCTATTATTATATTGTACTTATATAAGTATATTTATATAACGCATATATCCATGCTCGGGTGCATGCTCAAGGGGGCGGTGGGGTAGCCTAGTGGTTAAAGCGTTCACTCGTCACGCCGAAGACCCGGGTTCGGTTCCTCACATGGGCACAATGTTTGAAGCCCATTTTCTGGTGTCCCCCGCTGTGATATTGCTGGAATATTGTTAAAAGCGGTGTACAACTAAACTCACTCACATGCTCAACGCGCCGGCATTTTTCCCTCGATCACTGGATTTCAATATCAACGTCGCATCGGTCTAACAATCTCTACTCCACGGGGATCATACAACTCTAGATGTCAATAGGCTCTTACGAGGTGTGGGTAGACTGAGACATATATAGTTACAGTACTTTGTCCGTATCTGGTCATATACCAACAGATTCGTGGGTTCTTTTAAGTGCACAGGGTTGTGTACTGTACACTAGGGGTTGTGACGACACTGTAAAGTGTCTGCACACAAAGTTGACTCCAAGGTTTTAACACCCGGTCACAGAGGCGCTCGAACCAGATAGCTCAAGCTGGGTCACTAGTCTTGGAGCCTTAGTTCCATACAGAAGAAGAATGAGAGGCATACGCAAGGACCATACTTTTTTTCTTCAGAGGAATTACCTCATCCAGCTTGGCCTGGGTGTTGAAAGGTGCCGTAGCCGCTTTAATCATTGACGTGAAAGTGCCAACACTGGCGCTGTAGCTGTCGAGAGAAAATTATAAGGTTAGCAAAATACTGCAATCTGACTGGTTCTTCGCAAGTGGGTCCCGGTCAAACTTAACCCAGAGCCTCGTTTTTTACCAGACATATCTTGCAGAATAATGGGGTCAAAAATGGTTCATTTTTTTTACTCTGAGAAGATAAAGACCGGTGAAGCATCAAAGAGTAAACATATCTTCAAAAACCAACCACACGGGCTACAAGAGACTATAAAATCAGGAATAATGACTGGTAAAAAAATTAACTTCGACGTAGTCATGTTGTTAAGTTCACATTGAGAAATTAGTTTTCATATAAGACTCACATGACTTCCTTACAATCTGTAGTGGAAACAAGCGTATCCACCCGCTGATAAGGCTGATATTCAACAGAAACGAGTTTCTTCTTGCTGCTAAACTAAATTAACGTCACAACTTCTGTCACAGCTTTCCTAAACGAGCCATTATTAAATGTGCAGAACTTCTGCACTTCTAAACGGACGCAATTCAAACCTGACATATTTCTTCGTATGCTACAACAATGTCAGCCTGACTTCTTCTCGTGCGTAACCTGATTGCTTAGAGTTAGACAGGAGTACAAGTGTAATTCTGTAGAGAAACAAATCTACGCTTGTTTAGTTCAGTTTTGTGCACAGCGGGTGGTAGACATGCAAGACAGGTAAATTATCTAGTGTAATTACTGATGTTCGCACATCTAGCGATAAAAGTTCGCTTATTTCGTCGAATTATCAAAACTGGTTATTAGCTTGCGTTGACGTTGCATATTACGATACCTTCTAAAAACTATGAGGGAGCTATAAGTTGGAGGGTATATATAGCCTCGATGCAAATAATTCGAATGCGGCATTCAAGGTCTATGTATGTCGACGTAGTCTCGTCCCCGTATAGCTGAAATCATGCCGAGGTGACGTAAACCTCCAGTCACGTGAAGTCATTTAAGTTTCTAGTCTCATCACAACGCCGCGCAATTACAATTACTCGCATGACAGGGAACAGTGGAGAGTCGTGACACTGTTTGACGCCGTGAAGGTAGAGGTCCGTGGGTTTGCACCAAGATACCGTCGTTGAAGTTGTTGTTACTGTTTATGCGTGACAAAGCAAACGTTGGACCCTGTCACTGGCATATTACTTGAAATGTTTACGGCTTATGTTACTGACCTATTGCCGACTTTTCGCCAGATCATGCGCCGGTCCATACGGAAACATGAGTCTCATCAACCAATTCAGACAACGGCCTCCTTTTCAGCCGATCCGACGTGTGAAAGTGAAAAGAGACACTCCAAACACTACGGTTATACTCAATTCTAATTCCATGCTTCATAAGAGCATTGTGTTTAATTTAATTTTATAATGGTATTTATTTTAATTCAAAAGTTTAATTCTAAAGAAATCATAATTCTATATCTGATGTCGAGATTTAGTCAGTATGGCGTTAACTGAGACGTCACAGACTGCCCTGTTTGAAGAGGTAAAACGGTCGTGCAATGATCATCTGGCTCACTGGTTACACCTGTTATGTGTTCTTTGTGTGTATTAAATGTATTTTCATAACGTACAATGTGATGGATAAAATATCAAGGCCGTACCAGCGTGATGTTTTACAAAGCGATCTGAGCGCTAAATATATTTATTCAGTTGTTGGGTCAGAGTAGTATAGTCCCCGGGGAGTGGGAGGTGATCAAAAACACTCACACTGTCGTGTTCTACAGTGGAAGCTGTCAACCCGGTATCTGTCCAATCCGGCAAGGTGTCAGCACCAGCATAAAATCTCAGTCCTGTCTGTGGCTTGAACATTTATCAGCAGCGCTACAATCCGGTACGTTGTCTAAACTGGATTGTTTCTTTAGTCCGACGAATGCCGGTTTAGACAGCTTCCACTGTATATAGTCTGGTTTCTGTCCTGTATGTGTGTTAAAGTCACCCAACACAACAACGTCCCCACAATATTTGTATTCAGCAGTGTAGCTAGATGAAGCATCCTACTAAAACGCGTCGATGAATTTCATTGAAACAAAATAGTGAATCCATGTAAAATAAAGTGAAAATACGATTGCAAATCCTCATAATTTTACCTTTCCAAATGAACATACAAGTCTCGGAATTTTAGTCATCTTTGGTGAAAAGATTTTGTAACAAACGATTATAGATTCAAATCGTTATTATTGGTTTGTATTTGCTTGCAGTCGGACGTGTAACTTTCATAATCAGGCCTTTCACCTTCTCACACTGTTTTGAATAATTCAACGTTCAGCATTCAATGTCTATTTCGTGGGCGGGAGGCGTAATCGTAATAATTAGAATACCCCAACACCCAGTCCATACAATTTGCCTTTGAGATCATACAGGTGCTGTCCTATACCAGTTTAGGCCTCTCTTTCTCCATTCATATAATCTCTAAAGAGATGGCATTGACAGACTCATTCACCAGAATTCATCCTATACAAATCTCTTACTGCGCAGGTGGTCTCGACTCAGACAAGAGTGCAATCTATACAAGATGTTTTTATTAGTTGTGAGTGAGTATGGTTTTACGCCCTTTTTAGCAAAAATCCAAGGCGGGGCATTCCAGAAGTGGGCTTCACACATTGTGCCCACGTGGGGAATCAACCAGTGGCTTCACCGAGACGAAACGAACGCTTTGACTATTAGACTACCTCTCCTTTCTCCGTACAGATGCTAAACGCAGGGATTTGTGTGTTTGGGGGTGAGGGGGGTGGGGTGGGGTTGGAGGAGGGGGAGAGGGGGGGAAGTTGGTTAACCCCGCACACGTCAATATTCCACCTACACGACGATCGATCTATGTCACTGGTATACAATGCCGCTTACCTGCAAACTCAGTGGGCCTCCGATTCCGTTAGTCGCCTTTTACGACTTGTCAAAAACCGGTTTTAACCCGGATCTTCAAAGAGTTAAACAAGCATGGGTTGCTGAAGACACATTCTATCCCTGATCTTCACGTGAACAATTCTTAAGCACGTGAGGGGCGAGTGGGGTAGCTAAGTGGTCACCTCGGAGGTTTCACCATAACACACTGGCGGAACTTAAATACAAATTGAATCTTAATGGGAAATAAACCAGGACCACGACCGGGACGAGCGAACGCCTTAACGACTGTGCTACACTACTACAATTAAGAAACATACTACCCCAGATCTGATTGACGTAAGAGGACGCCCCAAACGAAAAACTACAAACTTTCACCACAAAGAGGTGTATATCCGGTGTATATCCGGTATATATCCGGTGTATATCGAGAGAATGGAATACCACTGTGTGAAATAAGACCCTTCCGGTCACCCGAGTCGGGCTACATTTCTGATGGAAGGTCTACGCGTGTAGCATACGACTAAAAATGTAGATGTAATAACATTTTAGATAAATATTCAGTCGAATTTATCAGAAAATGACTGTTGATAGAAAACATATGCCTTAGGATCATTAAATTGTTCATTGTAACTAACATTGTGTTATTTTCTTTTCTGGTCTGGGTAAATCCATTTGGGTTGGTATCATTTTGTATTTACCAGCCTTGATATCAGGCTGCGTTTAGGGCTTATTTCATACAGTACGAAATAAAGGAGTTTGCTGCACATACATACTCAGTTCGAAGGATGTCGTATTTCTCCCTGATGAAGTCCCACACGAACGGCTGAGCGAAGGCGTTGATCCCAGGAGCAGAGGCAATGAGACCGGGGGCATCTTGTTTAGGGATCTCACTTGGCGTTATTGCTCGCTCCAGCAGCCTAAAACACGTGTGTCTATTTAGTGTTCGTTTGCCTGATTGCTTACTTGTGTGCTCGTTAGTGTATGTTTGTGATTGTGTGCTCGTTACTTACTTGTGTGTTCGTTAGTGGATGTTTGTGTTTGCCTGATTGCTTACTTGTTTGCTAGTTAATGTGTGTTTGTCTTTGCCTGATTGCTTGCTTGTGCGCTAATTAATGTATGTTTGTGTTTGCCTGATTGCTTACTTGTGTGCTCGTTAGTGTATATTTGTGTTTGCCTGATTGCTTACTTGTGTGCTCGTTAATGTATATTTGTGTTTGCTTGATTGCTTACTTGTGTGCTCGTTAATGTATGTTTGTGTTTGCCTGATTGTTTACTTGTGTGCTCGTCAGTGTATGTTTGTGCTTGTACGCTCGTTAGTGTATATTTGTGTTTGCCTGATTGTTTACTTGTGTGCTCGTTAGTGTATATTTGTGTTTGCCTGATTGTTTACTTGTGTGCTCGTTAATGTATGTTTGTGTTTGCCTGATTGCTTACTTGTGTGCTAGTTAATGTATGTTTGTGTTTGCCTGATTGCTTACTTGTGTGCTAGTTAATGTATGTTTGTGTTTGCCTGACTGCATACTTGTGTGCTCGTTAGTGTATATTTGTGTTTGTCTGATGCTTACTTGTGTGCTAGTTAATGTCTGTCTGTGTTAATGTATGCAAGACTCCATCCGTTGCCTACTGTGAGGTTCAACTTTGGAAAAAAAGGTTCATGGGCAGAATTGGCAGATCTCTTACATCTCAATGATGAAGGCTTCCTGAGAACACGCTAACGCCCTCAGCATATCGCTCTTGATGGACAAAGACGTCTCCGCTTGGTAGCTGTCGTAGAGGTGATACCAGTCATCGGCCACGCCCTCCGATATACCCGTGCACAGCACCGTCATCAACAGCTCCGGGTTTATTCTGACAACACGTCACATAGATGGAAGTAATTACGTTTAAATCGTCATGTGAAGTGAGTGTGTGAGTTTAGTTTTACGCCGCTTTTACACTACACCGAAGCACAAGCAGAAGCAATAACACCGAAGGGGACACCAGAGAAATGTGCTTCACACATGGTACCCGTGTACGTTACAGGCGAACGATTTAACCATTAGGCTACCCCACCACTTTGGTTCCCTAACCTCTGTTCATACCAGTAAAAATTATATTAATGACTTGTTTGTTCAAGAAATTGTTTCACAGAATGAAAAGATAACAAACAATTGAATGAACTTATGAGCCTACGACTATCGTTACTGAGTGTATCTACCTATGGACCCGACCCGTGAAGGTCTACCCGGGGTAGAATAGGCCTTCAGCAACCCATGCTTGCCATAAAAGGCGACTATGCTTGTCGTAAGAGGCGACTAACGGGATCAGGCGGTCAGGCTTGCTGACTTGGTTGACACATGTCATCGGTTCCCGATTGCGAGATAGATGCTCGTGCTTTTGATCACTGGATTGTCTGGTCCAGACTCGATTATTTACAGACCGCCGCCAAATAGCGGACATATTACTGGGTGCGGCGTAAAACTCACACACACTGCCCATGCGAATGAAATGGTGCGGTAAGGTGTTTAAAGTTTTGGTGTGTTGTTTAGTGTATGCTGAATGTTTGACATACACGAAAAATAGCGAGCATGACTATCCGACTTGCCTCTTATGTTAAGCGTGTTTGTTTGCTGAAAATCAATCCTAACCTAGATCTTCAACCATATTGGGAATGACTGTAGTAAAGTGACAGAACATTAATACCATAGGAAGATCCAGAGGAGGGGTCCAAGGGTGCGCTGCTCCACTTTTGTCTTGAAATTTTGGTAACTGACCGTTGAAATATGGCTGTAAATGGAGTCTGCGCACCCACATCCCCACCCACTCCTTTTTTTCAATAGTGCGCACACTCGTACACACACACGAACAGGCAGGCACATATACCCACGTACACGCACACGCACTCACACGCACATACACGCACGCACACACATACACATTTCTCAAAAACTTGTATCCGCCATTGAATACCATGCAAATGTTTTCAGACATCACAATCACTGGATCTTGCACAACACCACTCTCACAACTTGAATGCAATAACTTCAAACAATGCTCCTCGCTGCTCGTATGCGGTGACTTCATGTAACACTCCCCACTATGAAGGGGACTGTTGCCACGTCTTTCGAAACTGAATTGAAGAGTGGCTGTCATTATGTAATCAATCTAGAGTTGTATTTGTATATCCCTTCACCACCTGTCAAGGCCTCGTGACGATGACAATCGTGATGCATGTATTTGAGTTAGCAACTTTTTATCAAGCGCTGGTAGGTTCAGCTTGGTGACCTGTTTCTTCTCAAGTCAGAATGACATGCTAACAGTGAGGCGACAAGTGGCTGCATACAGTACTAGCGTTTTAAACAGTTAACCAACAGTGGGATGGCACTCAAACCTGAGTTATATTTCTTACAAAGACACAAAAAAGTTCGATTGTAGTTCAATGTTATTAGACGAAACGTGTTAGGGCTCTCACTTACCTTTTTTCATCTCTAGAAAATCAACAAAACAATTCACATTTTTTCAGGCTATTCGATTATTTCGAAAACAGTTGTAATAGAGACCCGTGTCAGTATTAATACAATGTTCGTAAGATCCAAGTGACATTTTGCACATTTGTGAGGAATCATTTTACCTGGTATAATAATGTCTAATTAATTTTCCGAATCAACATGTGTACGGTGCCGTGAACCCCTTTAGCATGGCGGCCCTTAGGATTGTCCTTCTTCGAACCATACGTAAGTTGATAAACATGTCATTAGTTAGACAGCGGTCGAAAACTGAACTTAAATAATGTGCGCAGAGCAGAGATGATTTCACATTTGCCACATTTTACAAAGATCCATCCTAAACTCACTTCATGAAATTTGTTTACATTACACTGAAATAACACGTAAGTATATGAGAATGACGTCAAGTGTCTGAATATACCTGGAACCCAGTCTGTAGTACTCGTGTGGGAATCGACCCCTGGTCATCGGCGTGACGAGCAGAGGCTTTAACGACTAGGCTACCCACCGCCCCGACTGACGTCGAGAACCGTGGCCCTGTTATGTCTTTGAGGACAGAGGAGAGTGTGTCATTCTTTGTATAGTATCAGAATGAAATTTTATAGCTTTACAAGACTTCACAATATGTATTAATACCTACATGACATTATTCACGTCACGCTGGTTTACAGACTACTTCAAGGAGCCATGGGGTCTTTACAAAGCCCATGGGATTTGCATAGATTAAGCTCTGAGTGCAGGTTGCACCATTCTGTAATCTTATAATATCTATTTCAGTTCAAGATTCGGCGATGGGGTAGCTTTAGCTAATACCTGGGCCCCGTTTCACAAAGCTCCCGTAAGCTTAAGATCTCGTAACTATTCTCGTAGCATCCGTATCTCATGTTACAGTGTAGGAGGCATAGTGGCTACGAGAAAACTTACGAGATCTTTGGCTTACGAGAGTTTTGTGAAACGGGCTCCTGGTTCCAATCCCCGTATGGGTACACTGTGTAAAGTCCATTTCTGGTGTTCCCCACCGTCATATTGCTGGCATCCTGCTAACAGCGACGTGAAACCAGATTCGAAGTTTACAATAACTTCACTGTTTGAACGCTTTGGGTATGAATGACGTCGGATATAGAAGTACGCCCTAAATTGAGATTGCTGTCTGTCAAAACAAACTTATATAATGGGTGACCATCAATATATCGTGAGTTGGTTATATCCGTATCTAAAACTGTCGGTGTTTCCCGCTGTTGGTGACTCACTTGTTATCCTGTGGGTTGTCCTTCCACGCCAGGAACAGATCCCTCGCTTCCTGGAGACAGTCTTGGTTGTAGACTCTACATGCTGCACTGGACACCTCACGTTGGGCAAACCTACGATAGCAGACTGTCCAGGTGAAGACAGTTCGTAATAACAGCTTACAGAGCAGCAAACCTACAATGCCAGACAGTCTTGGTAAAGACAGTCCGCACCATCAAAGTTCGGATTAGCAAACCTACAACATCAGACAGTCCAAGTGAAGACATTCCGCACTAGCAACTTTCGGATCAGCAAAGTACCTACAATGTCAGGCAGTCCTGGTGAACACACTACAATCTGTACAGGACAACTCTTTCTTCGCAGCAAGCAGCACTGAGCAAATCCATACGACAATTACTCAGTGCAAGACACACGCAACACCAATTTGTATTGAACATTCTGAGCAGCAAAACTACGGTGTCAGACCTTCCGACTGAAGACACTACAATGGAAACCATTCTGAGGAGATTCTGAACAGAACAAATTATCTACCCTCAATATTCACAATGTTTGAGAGAGCCAATATATTTACGATTCTATCTGCCCTTCTGCTGGAGTCCGTAAACCATAAAATCTGAAGGCTGCGTCACTGCTTGATCTCAGGAATTCCTGCAACAGACAAATAATGGTAACTAAGGACCACAGGTTCTTAAGTGGATGTTAGTAAGTGTGATTTTACTCATTTTAGCAACATTCCCGAAATATCATGACGGGAGTAATCAGAAACGGGCTTAACACATTATACCCATGTAAGGAATCGAACGTGGGTCGTCGGCGAGACAAGCAAACGCTCCATTTAGTTTGGATGAGTACTTTTTAGTTGAGAACGTTGTCTGCTACGAGGATGGATGGATTATAGTCCGTAAACCAAACAACAGATATAAGGGTCAGTATGGTACGTCGAACCCAGGATAAGTCGAACTATTCCATGGTTATAAGGAGTTCGACAGAGTACCATGAGTTATGGAAGGTTGATTGTACCTCAAGTACCCATTGTTGGAACAATGAAGGCAATGAGTATTTACTTGTATATGGAATATAATGGTGTATATAAGGTGTATATAATGGTGTATATAAGGTATCGGGGTTTCACTCTACGAGATAGCGAGATATACAGATGGATATTCTCTGAAGAATCCTTCATGGATATGGTAATCGTTTCGTTCATCTCGATCACCTTGTCTGAGACCCACTCACTCACTCACTCCAGCATATCTCGTTGTAACGGATCATGGCGTCTATGTTGACCAGCATGACTCACTCCCTCACTCACCCACTCTACCTGAAAGGCAGGGTATATATCGGTGTCATGGATCATGGTGTCTATGTAGACCAGCATCACTCACTCATTAACTCACTCACTCACTCACTCACTCACTCACTCACTCACTCACTCACTCAATCAATCAATCAATCAATCAATCAATCAATCAATCAATCAATCAATCAATCAATCACTCACTCACTCACTCACTCACTCACTCACTCATTCAATCAATCAATCAATCACTCATTCAATCACCCACTCACTCTACCTGAAAGGCAGGGTATATCTCGGTGTCCTGGATCATGGTGTCTATGTAGACAAGCATCACTCACTCACTCTACCTGAAAGGCGGGGTATATATCGGTGTCCCGGATCATGGTGTCTATGTAGACCGGCATCACTCACTCACTCACTCACTCACTCTACCTGAAAGGCGGGGTATATCTCGGTTTCCCAGATCATGGTGTCTATGTAGACCAGCATCACTCACTCAATCACTCACTCTACCTGAAAGGCAGGGTATATCTCGGTGTCCCGGATCATGGTGTCTATGTAGACCAGCATCACTCACTCACTCACTCACTCATTCACTCTACCTGAAAGGCAGGGTATATCTCGGTGTCCCGGATCATGGTGTCTATGTAGACCAGCATCACTCACTCAATCACTCACTCACTCACTCTACCTGAAAGGCGGGGTATATATCGGTGTCCCGGATCATGGTGTCTATGTAGACCAGCATCACTCACTAACTCACTCTACCTGAAAGATGGGGTATATCTCGGTGCCCAGATCATGGTGTCTATGTAGACCAGCATCACTCACTCACTCACTCACTCACTCACTCACTCACTCACTCACTCTACCTGAAAGGTGGGGTATATCTCGGTGTCCCGGATCATGGTGTCTATGCAGACCAGTATCACTCACTCACTCACTCACTCACTCACTCTACCTGAAAGGCGGGGTATATATCGGTGTCCCGGATCATGGTGTCTATGTAGACCAGCATCACTCACTCACTAACTCTACCTGAAAGGCGGGGTATATCTCGGTGTCCCGGATCATGGTGTCTATGTAGACCGGCATCACTCACTCATTCACTCACTCACTCACTCACTCACTCACTCTACCTGAAAGGCGGGGTATATCTCGGTTTCCCAGATCATGGTGTCTATGTAGACCAGCATCACTCACTCACTCACTCACTCACTCACTCTACCTGAAAGGCAGGGTATATATCGGTGTCCCGGATCATGGTGTCTATGTAGACCAGCATCACTCATTCACTCACTCTACCTGAAAGGCGGGGTATATCTCGGTGTCCCGGATCATGGTGTCTATGCAGACCAGTATCACTCACTCACTCACTCACTCACTCACTCTACCTGAAAGGCGGGGTATATCTCGGTGTCCCGGATCATGGTGTCTATGTAGACCAGCATCACTCACTCACTCACTCACTCACTCACTCTACCTGAAAGGCAGGGTATATATCGGTGTCCCGGATCATGGTGTCTATGTAGACCAGCATCACTCACTCACTCACTCTACCTGAAAGGCGGGGTATATCTCGGTGTCCTGGATCATGGTGTCTATGTAGACCAGCATCACTCACTCAATCACTCACTCTACCTGAAAGGCAGGGTATATCTCGGTGTCCCGGATCATGGTGTCTATGTAGACCAGCATCACTCACTCAATCACTCACTCACTCACTCTACCTGAAAGGCGGGGTATATCTCGGTGTCCCGGATCATGGTGTCTATGTAGACCAGCATCACTCACTCAATCACTCACTCACTCACTCTACCTGAAAGGCGGGGTATATATCGGTGTCCCGGATCATGGTGTCTATGTAGACCAGCATCACTCACTCACTCACTCTACCTGAAAGGTGGGGTATATCTCGGTGCCCGGATCATGGTGTCTATGTAGACCAGCATCACTCACTCACCCACTCACTCACTCACTCACTCACTCACTCACTCACTCACTCTACCTGAAAGGCGGAGTATATCTCGGTGTCCCGGATCATGGTGTCTATGTAGACCAGCTTGTCCCGGGCCGTGCTCCATGGATAGTAGTCCAACTCCGCCGACAGATATTCCAGCGTCTGCAGTCCCGTCAACTGATCCAGGAAGCCAGCCCTTAAAAACACAGAGTGATCACACTTGCTGAACATCAAGTCAGCACGGTTCATGAGTGAGTGACTAAGTGACTTTAGTTTCACACCGTTACAATACACCGTTATAGCAATACAGTAAAATATCTTTATAACGAACTCCAATTGCAAGGGACCACTGAAAATAGTTCGTTATATCCGCAGTTCGCTATTCACGAAAATCCATCGAAAGAACAATAAAAACTCCCTACAATGTATATAGTGCGATACAGCTACAATATACTCAGTTTATTCATGCATTCATTAATTCATACGACAATTACATACATTTCACTTGTTGTCTTGCTTTGTCCATGCTTGGCCGACTGCATGCGTGCCAAAGCCTTGTTCAAACCATTAATTACTGGTAACTGGGTCTGCCGGGTTCGGCATACACTGATTTCAAAGTGAGTACCTCTAACTGGCAGTGACACTGATAGAGTTCGCACAGTTCGTTATTCACACCGTTAATTAGTGTTTCCTTGGACTCACGGGGACTTTTAAAACAGTTCGATATAGCCGTCAGTTCGTTATATCCGTGTTCGTATTCTACTATATTCCAGCAATGTTCAGGGAATCTAGGCCAGGGCCCAGATTTTCGAAGTTCTCTTATCTTGGCGCTAAGAGGGCTTCGAAAATCGAGCCCCGGTCTTGAATATGACGAGCAAATGTTTAACCAATAATCTACCCTACCGCCCTGCTGGACGAAACGATTGTCGTCAGTGCCAGTCGTGGTACCGTGACTGCAAAATATGGCATATCAGCAACTGGTTGGGCATACCTGGCTAAGTCCATGGCGTCGTTGATGATCTGAGCTCGATTGATTGGAATGATCACCTGAGAAAAACTAAGATGCATGAATATCAAAATAAGGAGGGGTGGTTGGTGTGTGTGTGTGTGTGTGTGTGTGTGTGTGTGTGTGTGTGTGTGTGTGTGTGTGTGTTCGTTTGTGTGTTTGCGTGCGTGTGTGTGTGTGTGTGTGTGTATGTATGTGTAGCGGGGGATTACGTACATCGATGTTCATGTTGAAATACTGTATTGTCTGGTCCAAACTGGATCATGTAGTGACGTCCGACGACGGATTCAACTGGTTATGTTAAACAGATAAAATGAGCGAGTGAATTTAGTTTTACGCCGCAATCGGCAAATTTCCAGCTATATAGCGGCGGTCTATAAATAATCGAGTCTGGACCAGACAGTCTGTAAAACAGCATGAGCATCGATTTGTGCAATTGGGAACCGATTACTGAACTGAACAATGATTTAAAGCATTTATTTCACAGCTACTTACATCATGGTCTGTTTTAAGTTGCTTGATAATGTTCTTCCAGTTGTCGTCATCATAGTTGACGCGATAGTAACCATGGTGACGGATATTACCCAGAATCCAACTCGACTCATCCCCAGGATCCGGTATCGTCACGTTGATGGTGTAAACATCTGAAAAGAACATATGGCACTGATGATGTCAATGGCCTGAAACATGATTATTCTTCAAATATGAGAACGTGTACACATGTGTCGAATTTTATCAGTAGACATTCAGTCTACTCAATCTAAGCATGCTTCTTTTTTTATGTAATTACTCTGTGTGTCCAACAAAGCAAGTTTAGTTTTCAGATGTCCGAGGCAGTGAGCGAAATAGTCTCTGGTCCGCCAGCTCGTAACTCGAAAAAATAAAGGCGGGCCAGTAATTCTCCACAGTCACTCGCCAAACTAGTTTGAATTTTTATGGAATCGTTCTGTATGCTCTTCCCCACTTGGTAAGTTACAGTCCACTTTAAATCACGCAGGAGTATAGCCTGGTAAAACTACTCATCACACTCGCATCTTAAATTATTAAACCCGTATCATGCCGACAACAAAATTATTTTCAGCTATTTCTGTAATCTTTTGCTTCGCTTCTACATTCAAATTTCGGGCTAGTGAATTAGTTCAGAGAGATTTTTTTTTATTTATGAGTCACATGTTATAAACATCTACAATATACGTACACAATTTAAAACGCTGCTAAAATGTAACATCCGGTCACATGGCCTACGAGACACAAGACACTACAGAACGTATAGTGATGCATGAAGTTAATAATCTATCTATAAGCACCAGTGCTGAATGAAAAAATAGTTATGGTGAATAACGTATCGACAGTTCCATGTTCACCAGTAAAGATATTTAGTTACAGGACTACAATATGCGTTTACGTCTATTAAACATTTTAGTAACCAGTGCAGCTGGAGGTTTAATTAGCTTAGCATTACTTAGTATGAATACGGCCTGGTCGGTAGACGACAAGAGAAGAAAAAAAGGATTGATTTTTAGTACATGTTCCAATAAGTCATTAGTTTGTGGGCTCGTAGCTATCAGGCATAGCTAACGCGACCGAATAGCAAAATTTGGAAACTATTTCCCACACTATCCGAAACTAATCCATGAGCTACCATGCCATACGATGACCTGTTTTAAAAGCTCGTTGTTAGCCTTAAAGATCCGCGTTAGAACTAGTCTTCAGGCATGGCTAGCCTGATTGGCTAGCAAACATTGGAAATTATCTCTCACACTGGTGCATGGCGGCACCAATCCCCTCTGGAGTTAGCGATAAGTGGGCAAAACAAGTGCAGGGTTCCGATCCACAAACCGTTCACAGCGTTACGACTAGTCGTAACTATATAGTTAAGCATAGACTTGCGAATGTCACATTGCTACGAACGTTTTGTGGCTCGGGGTCCAGGTCTCAGGTCTCGGTTCCGATCCGCAAGGCGTTCATAACGTTACGACTAGTCGTAACTCTATAGTTAAGCATAGACTTGCGAATGTCACATTGCTACGAACGTTTTGTGGCTCGGGGTTCATGTCTCAGGTCTCGGTTCCGATCCGCAAGGCGTTCATAACGTTACGACTGGTAACTCTACAGATTAAGCGTAGACTTACGAATGTCATAGTACTACGAACGTTTCGTGGCTCGGGGTCCAGGTCTCAGGTCTCGGTCTCAGTATAGAGTGTCTGAGTCGGACATCCATCTTAATCGGTGCCATCGTACATCAGTAAACTTATACTGTACGACCAGCCTAAGTCAGGGCTTATACAACCAGTCACGTTCACATGAGCTTGGCCGCAGCATTACACCGCGTTTCACACAGCTTATCACGACAGTAGACAAGGTCAACAGTGACCCATGTGGGGTCAGGTGGTCAGCTCGCTGGCGTGGTTGGCATTGTCTAAACAATGGATTCATGAACACACAGTCCAGTGTTTGATATGATACGTTTCTTACACTGACGGTCGTTTTGTCGCCTCTTAAACTAGGGGTGATCACATCGGGTTAGAATTGGTCTTCAGTAACCCATGCTTGTAGTAAGAGGCGACTAACGGGATGGGATGGTCAGACGCGCTGACTTGGTTAACACACGTCATGGTATACATTTGCGTAGATTGATGCTGATGACGTCAATCATTGAATTGTCTGGTCCAAAGTGGATTATTTACAGATCGCTGTCACACAGGTGGAATATTGATTGTGGCATTATACACCAAACAAACAAAACTAAGAGTTCGGGATTATATGAATTATACATAACACGATTTAGACAAAGGATTTTACAACGCCTACACTTGGATTTAGCCGACACGAATACATATGGACAGTGTTGCAAAATAGGAAATATTCAATGAAAATGAATACGGATGAAAAGACACGTTAACTCCTCATGCTTTGATTGCACTGCGCTTTCAGTATGTTTAGTTTTCAGATGCCGAGGCAGTGAGCGAAATGACCACTGACACGGTAGCCCTCGGATCATAAAACTCCAGTCGGTTCAGTAATACTCCACAGTCACTGGCCTAACTAGTGAGTCTATATGGGGTCATTTTGTATACATATCACTCTCTCTCTCTTTCACTTGTTAAGTTATAATGCACTTTTAAATCATGCAAGATTATGGCCTGATAAAAACGCTCATCATATTCGCAGCTTAAATACTTAAACGCGTGTTCGGGATAACAGGAATTATACAAAACACGACCTAGACAAAGGATTTTCATAACGCCGAGATTTGAATTCAACAAACACGAAAAGACACGGACTATGCTGATGGAAAATCACGCACATTCAGCGAGAATGAACGGGGTTGAAAAAGTACACGTTATCACCTCATCCTTTGATTTCACAGCTTGTTGTTTTCGTAAGAAATACTTCTTTCAGTTGTTGTCACGTCTGTATAAAATCATTTACCATTGTCATCTGTCACAATAAACACTGTTTAATAATAGATAAACGTGCTTTGAAAATAGATCTGCAACACCGCTGGGAGTATTTTGATGCTATTTTCACGGCGTCCATTTTGGTTCAGACTCGATTTATCTTGATCATCCCATTAAAGTGAATGCATGAGTGTGGTTTTACGCCGCGCTGAGCAATATTATAGCAAAATCACAACGGGGACAGCACAAATTATACCCATTTGTTGATTTGAACCCTGGTCTTCTGCTTGATGAGCGAACGCTTTACCCCCTGGGCTATCCCACCACCTTAGCACAACTTGGTTTAAACCACAGTAACGCATTTAGGTTTTACGTGAACAAGCTCATAAGGAGCTCACGCGAGTCTAGATACGCCTGGCAGGAGAATGATCTGGCGAAAAGCAGGCAATAGGTTAACCAACAGCAAACCGTCAGTATTAATATCACCTCTATGCTACCCAAACGCCTCGGTATAAATGAGTGACTTTAGTGTTACGCCGCACTCAGCAATATTCCAGCTATATGGCGGCGGTCTGTTAATAATCGAGTCTGGACCAGACAATCCAGTGATCAACAACATGAGCATCAATCTGCGCAATTTGGAACCGATGATGTGTGTCAACAAAGTCAGCGAACCTGACCATCCGATCCCGTTAGTCGCCTCTTACGACAAGCATAGTCACCTTTTGTGGCAAGCATGGGTTGCTGACCTCCATATAAATCTAAAAAATGTAGACAGGTCATAAAACAATACATTCCTAGCTACTAGAAAATCAGAGTTATCTGGACAAGCACCATAAGTGGGCATCACACACTGAATCAATGTAGGGAATCGACTCTAGTTTTCATTTAAATGCTTTGTTTTAAAGCAAATAAGCGAGCATCCTTCTTTTTCCACAGCAAATTGTTTCAGGAAAACACAAGTCCAGCGAACATTTTTCCTTAAATTGTACCCCTCGAGGAAATCGAACCCATGACCTCGGAGTGACGAGTGAACGCTCTAACCGCTATGCTACCCATCTACCCCAGCTATTGTAGTGTAGGCCTTAGGGTGATGATGAGTTTAGTTTTACGCCGTTTTCATAAAAATTCTAGTAATATCACAGGGTGGGACACCAGACATGTATCGATGTGTGGAACCGAACTCGGATTTCAAGGCCCCGTCTGAGCTGACCCAGAGTCACTTTGCGGAAACGTAACACACTCCTCGTATCTCTTGTCCCTTCCCCAGGAAAATTACTAATTCTTTTAATGACCCATCGCTACATCCGTCACTACAGGGTGTAGTATTCACCACGCCCAGCAAATGAATGACTACATCGTTTTAACAGGCAATTGTCCAGTTTGTGCTTTTTGATATATAAGCTAATATTCAGCGGTTATATAGTTAACAATTGAGAACATAAGCAGATAAATGGACACAGTTTAAAGTATAATTTGGTTTAACACTGCCAACAAAATTAAATTAAAAGATATTTATCAGCAAACATGGATGTCATCGATTGAAACCTGTTCCAAAGTAGCCACTTGTAGCATTTTGACAAATTCAGAAACAAATGTTGTGTTTGGTCATATAGGCATACAGGGTGTCCCTTCTGATGAATAATCTTTCTCTGAACGTTTTGGTGCCGCATTTACCTGCTGTGTCGTTTCTCAGCATCCAAATGATGTCGGCATCAGTAACGTCGAAGTTCTTCTGCACACTCGTGGTGAACGTGAAGGGGATGTTCCAGGTGTAACTGCATCAAGGCGTAGACATATACTCAGCGTACAGTATTACGTAAGTGAAAGACTTTAGTTTTACACCGCACACAGCAATATTCCAGCCACATGGCGGCGGTATGTAATTAATCGAGTCTGGATCAGAGAATCCAGTGATCAACATCACGAGCATCGATATACTCAGTTGGCAGCCGATGACATGTGTCAACCAAGTCAGCAAAGCCTGACCACCCGTTAGTCGTGTTTTACAAGCATCGGTTTGCTGAATTTGAACAGAAAGGCTTGAAAAAGGACAGGATATAATCCTATATATGTTATATGTGGGATTATGCTTTCTCACTAAAGTACAGATTCCAGTATTTTCTGGCTTTATGGTCGTTCTGGCATTGAAGTGATCTAACCCACTCAGCCACCGGGGCTTCCACAGACATGAAATTTGAACAACTGGTAGTTTAGATCACGCACTTGAACTACCTTGTTTCCTGAGAAAGTGTAATACCAAATATAAGAGATATTGCATTTGACCATTTTCGAAACGGCATTGCGTTTCCATAAGAGATTATGGTGAAATTAGAGCTATCAAACAGCTTGAAACCTTTAACGTCAACGTCAAAACTACGCCTCAAGTTACGCTTTCATAGTGATGTGCCGCGTGGAGTTCAGTTTTACGCCGGGTACATCAATGTTAATTCTGAATTGTTAGAATCACGGGCACAAAGTCTTTTGTTGCCATCGCTAAATTTTTCAGACGACAAGACAGGTAGATAAAGAGTCATCACCCTTTTATCGAATTTCATTTGCTAAAAATGAAAGTAAATGCAATAATATTCAATAATATTCGAGAAAAAAAATTCCACGAGGTTCCCAGTGAGTTTGGCATTCCCAGTGGGGTATATATACAGAAAATGCTACTCGCATGAAAGCGTGGTATATTGAAAATAACAGAAGAGCGCTCAGCCAATCAGAAAACGATATTTATGACTGACGCAAGATAAGTACCAATATGCAAGCTCTGTGACCCATAGAGCATTTCATAAATACGTGGAATAAAGAGAGTCCTGCCTAATGAGCTGTGTTATAATGAGGATTCCTGATACACGGTAAGTGTAGATGTACCTAAACCTTACGAGCTGTAATAAAGTGAGTGAGTTAGCATGGTGTTCCGTCAAATTTAGCAACATTTCAGCAACATCACAGCGGTGGACACCGGAAATGGGCTTCACACATGGTACCCATGTGGAGGATCGAACCCGGGTCTTCAGGGTAACGAAAGAACGCTTTAACCACTTGGCTACCCCACTGTCCCGTACGGAATGAAGAGTGTCCGGAGTGAGTGGAATAACCGGGATTCACAATTAAAAAGGGACTTACTTATACGGGGACACGTATTTGCCGGGGTCTGATGAGGCCGGGTCAAACAGGAACCTCTCCTGTGTGAGCCGTATCATCTTGGGGCCAGCCCTGGACACGGTGACCACTGGATAGTTCATCTGCAGTGTCCACGTCTTCATCGTGTCCACCACGTGGGCAGTCTTCTTCTCCTCCTCGGCTTGCTGCAACAGTGAGTGAGCTGGGTTCAACGTCGGGGGTGAAGGGGGGGGGGGGGGGGGGGGGGTGTTAGGCGGACAGAAAAAAGCCCCACAAGACAGAAACCCCTCAGAGAAAAGCCCCTTTGGACAAAAGCCCCAAAGCAAAGAAATTATATGAGACAAGCCCCGCATTATTCTTTCTCAAGGTGGTCTGTGTAGGACGTGGGGCATAAGGAGGTTGGTCTTGAGAATTGGGGATTAACGAAGACACTTAAAGTGTTGTTTGTTTTTTAAAGATGGTCTTCAGGACGGATTAATTAATGTAGTTAGTGTCAACAGGGTCTTCGCCATTAAGTGTTCACTGTTAAAAGGGTCTGCTCAATGGGCAATGTCAAGACTGTAAACTCCGTTGAATCGGTGACTTTGAGATGGCCACTATGAGAACAGTCAAGTCTGCATTTAAGAATCATGAGAGGACCCAAGGTTGTTTCTGTTGGCTAACTAAATTACATTTTTAAAGAATGGCGGACATCGTGCAATTATTTGCCAGGTGTGCCAGAAAAGGAGACTATGCTTGTCATAAGAGGCGACTAACGGGATCGGGTGGTCAGGCTCTCTGACTTGGTTGACACACATCATCGGTTCCCACTTGTGCAGATAGATGCTCACTTGTGCAGATAGATGCTCATGTTGTTCATCACTAGATTGTTTGGTTCAGGCTCGATCATTTACAGACCGCCGCCATATAGATGGGATATTGCTGAGTGCGACGTAAAACTAAACTCACTCACATCGAGACATGCAATTTCGCTTTTCTGTACATAAGCAGTTATGTAAATAGAGATAGGTGAGTCATTTTCTGTGATCGTTGATAATGGGTGACAACGAAAAACAAACACTTTGAAACTGTTAGATGTTCTCAGTTGTATTTATGCTTAGGACCAATGCAGGGTATTATCTTCTGACGTGGCAACATTGAACCCAGTAAAGACTTTGCGTAAGGTTGTTTGTGTAACTTATTTCGTACTGCCGCACTCAGCGATAGTTCATCAAACAGGTCATCGGCTGTTTCGTGGTAGTTGTTTAACAACAGTCACAGCAATATTCCACCTATATGGCGGCGGTCTGTTATCGAGTAATCGAGTGTGAACCAGACAATCCAGTGACCTTCAACCTTGGTGCCCGAGTGAAATGATCGCCGTGGCATCTCCGTTCAGTCGCTGTGAGAGCGCAGTAAAATTGGTAACACTGCGTGCAAGCGCCGCAGACCCTCCATGAAGACATGGTAGACACGTTGTGACACCATTAAGGACTTCGTGTGATCTCCTGAGGGGACAACTGTGCCCATAGTGCGATCGTGTGCGCCAAAATAGCTCCTGTAGCGCATTGGGAGACCTCACTGCGTTGCTTGTCATGTACAAAATCAATGGACCTTCCCTCCAGAACATGCGTACAAAACTGATGACCCCAACCCGTCCCCCTCCTCCAGGACAAAAT
This sequence comes from Haliotis asinina, assembly GCF_037392515.1. NCBI lineage: Eukaryota > Metazoa > Mollusca > Gastropoda > Lepetellida > Haliotidae > Haliotis > Haliotis asinina. The sequence continues at coordinate 20,921,764 of NC_090292.1, read as the reverse complement.
GGGAGACTCCCCGAAACCCTCACCCTCACCACCCCTAGCCATAAATTATGAAGGGTCCCTAATCTTACATCCATATCATGTTTGAAACGTGAATTTATTTCACCCGGTAGTGTATATAATGTTTGAAATACTTATCACCACACGGGTACGTTGGCATATTTTGAAAAGTTGTAAAAGTCTTTCAAGGGCAGGGAGTAGGTGAGTTTAGATTTACGTTGTTATCAGTAACATATTCCAGCAATATCACTGCGGGGGACACCAGAAATTGGCGGTAAATATTGTACTTAAGCGGGGAATGTAACCCAGATCTTCTGCGTGGCGAGGGGACGCTTTAACCACTAGGCTACCACCGCCCCGCTTATTCAAGAACTTCCATGTTACAACAATTAATGGTAGAGTATGAGTATTACCATCATAAGTGGGACTCTTTAACCACTTGGCTACCCCCATCGGCGACACAGCTTTGCAGATGTTATCGTCAATCCTGACTAAACGTCAGTACAAGTCGTTTGATGTTTATGATATCGCTAACTAAAGACAAAATTCGACTGAAAAATCAAACGTTTCTATTGCCCCTGAGTACTAGTATACAATGCTCACCGTTCTAAGTGCCACCCAAAGATCGTCGTGGTCGGCGTTGCTGTATTCACGAGAGAGGAGATATCGCTGTAACAGACGTCGTCATCATACAATCAATTTTCTAAACATACGCGACGCAACGAGAAAATACCCCCGGGCACCGTCATAATAGGCAAAGTAAAGCGAATTTCGCCGAAAATATCTTATGTTGCATATCTGTATGTTTGAATTTGTCAGACACAATGGACGAGTTTTCTGATTGGTGTCTAGTGTTGTTGTTTGATTGACAGACGGACATGAGTTAATTGTAGCAGAGATTATGTACTCACCCAAGAAGCTGAAACAAAAGTTTGGTGTTATCCGCATTTGTTAATCCAAAACTCACACGCTCGCACGCACGCACGCACGCACGCACGCACTCACTCACTCACGCACGCACGCACTCATACACTCACCGTTAAGCCCCTCTGGAACGTCCCGGCGCCGATGAAGAACTTCAGCATCCGTATCACAGACCCTCCCTGATGACGTTAAGGAGAAAAAACATCATCATCATCATCGTCGTCGTCGTCGTCGTCGTTTTTTTTCGAATTATTGTCATTATTATTGAATATTATTTATTTATGAAGGCCTATAAGAAGGGCAGTGTTTGGTTGCTTACTTGCCAGTTTATGCTTTTGGGTAAGCTTCTCGTGGCTTCTGACTCTACATAACTGTAGACATGTGCCACATACAAAACAACATGAAATGTTTCAGATGATGTCACAATATGTGATTTGATGTACACTCTTCAAGAAAAGGTCTTCCATATTTAGATGTGTCAATGTTCGTGGCATTTTTTTTATCTATTTAAAGAAGATCAACTCTTACTGCTACTGTTTTCGTATGATGATTATTATCAATATGATTATAACTGGAGACAAAATCGACTTTTTTATACGGAAACAAATCGACTTAATATCTAAAGAATCACCTTGTTATAGGAGATAGAGTCAAATATTTGATCAATCTCTTCTGGGCTCTTCACGTCCACATATACCGGATGTGACGTCACACGTCCATCGAATTCAAACACTGGCATGATTTCCTCCACAACAAACTGGTTATACTGTATGAAACAGAGGAGAAAGTGCATTGACTCCATTGCTTAAATTGAATTACTTTATATGAGACCTTTTAAGCATCTGCATTGAAACTTTGGTGATGGACTATCATCTGTGGTTGACTTGGCTGACACATGTCATTGTATCCCAATTCCATAGATTGATGCACATGATGTTGATCACTGGATTGTCTGGTCCAGATTCGATTATTTACAGACCGCCGCCATATAGCTGGAATATATATACAACAAAAAATCTCACTAAATAAATCTTTAATTCAGAGAGACAGCCCACTGCACACACCAAATTCAATCCAATCCACTGGACCATGAGAACAAACCTGTGATCAACAGATGAGCACGCAACTACGTAACTGTCGTACGATGACATGAGTCTGGAGGATACAATCCAGTGATCAACATCATGAACATCGATCTAAGCAATTGGTCAACCAGGCCACCGAGTCTGACCACCAGACCCCTTTCCTGCTACTCGTGAAGATCCGGGTCAGAATCTGTTCTTCACCTACCCATGCTTGTCGTAGGAGACAACAAACGGGATCTCATGGTCAGACTCGGTTTACACATACCCCGACTACGTAAATCGATGCCCATGATGTAGATCACTGGATTGTATCCTCCAGACTCGATTATGTACCAAATCAACCAGCCAGTATTCAATCAAACATGAATGAATGAAGGCATTTGATATATTACGAGCGCTTCGATTTGTTATTTCGAATGATCAGACATGCCAGTGTATCAATGCTGCTGTCGACCGCATATATATCTTTATGAATAACAGAGTTGGACACAAAACCAGTGACCGATGCTTATTGTACACTGAGATCGCGTCTTAGCCCATCACCAAATAAATCTGTCACAGAAAAATGGACGAATATATATAAACAGAAGACATAAATTTGAATAATTTCTTGTAAGTGATTTCAAGTTTTTGAAAATTGCGTTTCTTTTTCTGTGCAGTATATTTTTTTCAATCTGGAGATTACCAGCAGATGCAACCGAAGCCTGTTTAACTTTTGAAATTTCAAGCAGGTTCCAGATTCATTGCAGAGTGAGTGAGTTGAGTTTTACGCCGCACTCAGCAATATTCCAGGTATATAGTGGCGGTCTGTAAATAATCGAGTCTGGACCAGACAATCCAGTGATCAATAACATGAGCATCGATCTGCGCAATTGGGAACCGATGACATGTGTCAACCAAGTCAGGGAGCCTGACCACCCGATCCCGTTAGTCGCCTCTTACGGCATGCATGGGTTGCTGAAGGCCTATTCTATTCCGGACCTTCACGGGTCTTACTGGAGAGAAGGCATCATGTACATCTAACCAGGTCATATATTGAAAACACAATATATTTATCTCCAGTATATTATGTCCCCAAACACAGTGCTTACCATGTCCCAGTTAGGTTCAATAACCTCAGCTCCAAAGTACATGAAGAACGTGGCGAATCCTTCGTTGAGCCACAGGTCGTCCCACCATTTCATGGTGACCAGGTTCCCGAACCACTGAAACAACAAAGGGAGATAACTAGTAGATTCAGAGATATTACCAGCATACCGGTATATCGCAATGCGCTTTTCAAACGATACGTATTGAAATATCTTTTCAGAGAACCGGCATATGGTTTTAAATCAAACTTTAAATACACAGACTGTCATTCACAACAAATGTTTCCTTCATTATACAATGGCAAAACGGCATGCCGTTATACTACAAATTGTATACAAAAAGGTAGAATCCTTAACATGCAACCTCAGAATGATGACATATGTGTTTAAGGGGCCTATAACATAGTAAACAGGATTGACATGTGTCACTCACTGTCAAACACCTAAGTCCCCAATATATCGCAATATGTATCGCAATACTGGTACCTGAATCGCAGTATATTGCAATTATATAATTTACTTGTCGATACACTGGTATGGTAATACGTTTATGTTGCCATTTCCACGTTTAATTTGGGCTTACTTTTTTCACAGGGGGAAAATTATCTTTGGTGGGTGTGCATAAGGATATATACCTACTCACCTGGTGTACCTATTCACCTGGTGAGCCAGTTCGTGTATCTACTCACCTAGTGAGCCAGTTCGTGTATCTACTCACCTGGTGAGCCAGTTCGTGTATCTACTCACCTGGTGAACCGGTTCGTGCATCTACTCACCTGGTGAACCGGTTCGTGCATCTACTCACCTGGTGAACCGGTTCGTGTATCTACTCACCTGGTGAGCCAGTTCGTGTATCTACTCACCTGGTGAGCCAGTTCGTGTATCTACTCACCTGGTGAGCCAGTTCGTGTATCTACTCACCTGGTGAGCCAGTTCGTGTGTAATGACAACCATGACCTGTTGTTTAGCCGAGTTGCTGGTGACCCCTGCTGTGAAGAACAATCTGACGGCTCTGTAAGTGATGAGGCCCCAGTTCTCCATGGCCCCGGACCCGAAGTCCGGGATAGCTACCATGTCTGAAGTGAAATATCAGTTGTAATAATCTCTCGTGGGTAATACGGTCTTACGTACACCTCGTTGTAGCAGTGTTACCCGAACCAGCAGGCGAGGGATAACACTTCTACAAATTCAAAGAGGCATACATCACACCACAGCACCCGATGGAGAACCATACAGCGCAATTATCTTACCGCCATATTCAATTACAAAATGGCCACTGCCTCTTATATGGAGTTTTGTAATTAGTAAAACATATTCTGGCAAGCTTAAATCTGCAATAAAATGGTTAATTTATGTTCAAGTTGAAAATGCAAACGATTCAGTGTATAAAACAGTCTCAGCATAGCAGTGAAAGTCGGTAAACGAAATGTGTACACAGTGAACTCAAAAACAGCCAGGCGAAAGGTTTTCGAACTCCGGGCACTGCATTCGTCATATTATGACATCATACGATACGAGATACAGCTTCTAGGCGGAGAGTTTGGCGGTTACATTTTTTCCAGTTGTCATGCTCCTCAAAGGGAGGGGTGACCCGGTGACATGCAAATGTGGCATTGACCAATCAAGTTAAAATATCATACATGTAGGTAAGATAAGTACTTGCATAATGTTCCTTCCTGCATTTACTCATCACAATTACCGGCTTTTTCAATATGTAAGTTCTTGAATGAACCAACACACCGTGCAGTTGGGGTTCAAACCCATCGACTGATTACGTGTGACTGTAGGCATATTGTGGTCACGTTAATTTTGTTCAACGTGTGTTATATTTGAGATTACACGTTCACAGTAAAGAATATATAAGAGGTTTATCCCTACGAGATTCGAATACACACCCTCAAAGTTAATCTCCGAATCGCCAGCACAGCCAGCATGGCTTTCACATTGGGTTTGAATCCCGGATGGTTCTCAAACCAACAAAAGTAATAAAATCTGTTCTTTACTGCGAAAGTGTAACGACAAACATAGCGCATGGTATATGCTATTAGTTTCTAATTGGTTATGTGTATGCATTGTTAAATTTGTTGTTTAACGTTGCGCTCAGCAATATTCACGCTATATGACGGCACTTCATTGAACATCGATATACGCAGTTGGGATGCGGTAAGATGAGTCAACCAAGTCAGCGAGCCTGACCACCTGATTCCGTTAGTCGCCTGTGACGACAAGCATGGGTCAATAGAGACCAATTCTAAACCGCATCGTCACGGGTCACTGACGAACGACGTGTTCATTCAATCATTGGATTGTCTGGTCCAGACTCAATTATTTAGAGACCGCGGACGTACGGAAGGGAAGGTGTTGAATGCGGCCTAACCCAAGATCAAACAATGAGCAAGCCTACAGTAACTGTTGATGCCAAACAGCCAGACCTTCTTTGGGTAAAGGGTAGGTGATGTTGAAGTAGTCCTCGTAGAAGGTGATGGTGCGCATGCCGACATCGAGGGAGTAGTCTAGATCATTAAGCGACTCCTTCTGTGCCCATACCCGATACTGGAAATATATTTATATTTCATAGTGCAGTTGTAGAAGAAAAGTGGTAAAATGATTGAAGGTATACGGCGCTGGTCTCTGACAAATAATGGCCAATATTCGGCGGTTGCGATCCAGCTGTATCGCCCTTTGACACGCAGGGTCACACACGAGAGCTGTCGAATACGGTGACGACATCGACATTGTGTATTAAGCTTAATCGTTGTTTGTTAAGCAAAGGCTATATAAACTAACACACTCAATCATAACCATATGGAACGGAGGTAGATAAAAATGATGCTGAAAAGAACCGTATTCACTCATGTTTATGTAAGGGAGTATGGATCAGCTTCACATCGCTTCATGAGACGGGACCCAGTCATATACACCTACCTCAATGCCACGTGGTGTTATACCCCTGATAAACTGAAAGTCGGACACGATGAACGCCACCAGGTACGTCGACATCAACGGCGTCGTCTCGTAAACGTCAGCAACAAATCCTGCCTCCCTGAAAATACGACCTTAAACTAACATACCTCATTGCACAAGCCTGTGTTCCGTTTCACAAAACTCTCGTAAGCTCAAGATCTCGTAACTTTTCTCGTAGTATTCTACCTCCAATGCTGTAACATGGGAAGTAAGAATGCTAAGAGAACAGTTATGAGATCTTAGGCTTATGAGAGCTTTGTGAAACGGGGCCCTGTTCAGTATCAATCACAGAGACGAATCTGAGGATATTGTTTGCAAGTACACAGTAAATGAAACAGTAACCCATTTGCGATCATAGTATGTTTGCGCACGTCCATTTGACAACAAACATGACGTACAATCCGGCGTCAGTGTAGACAACCTCCGTGAGATACAATCGTGATTCGTGACATCACCCTCGTCACGTAACTCTTGACTACTTTCATGCTTTCATGACATAACCTTCTTGGCGTACGTCTCCTCGTTATTGACCTTTTTGATATATCAGCCGTCTCTCAAGACAGCTTGCATGGCGTACCACTCGTCAGTTCGGACAACCTTCTTGAAGCTCCTTTCGCTATTGCTGACATCCTCCAAAAGAGACAAACTATATGACCTAACTATCGCCATTTCTGAAAAACTTGTTGGCGCATCTGTCCTCAGTTCTTAAAACCCCCGTACTTGTCATCATAATAGCCATTCATTACAACGTGAATGTTGTCACATCTGACAAAAGTGTTGATGCGTGTGTCGTCAGTTCTGGAAACCTGCCCGTCATCATTATAGACAAGCTCTATGACGTTCCTGTCGTCATACCTGACAAGCTCTATGACGTTCCTGTCGTCATACCTGACAACCTCTATGGCGTTCCCTCCATCAGTTCTGACAATCTGCATGACGATCCTTTCGTCATTTCTGACAATCTGCATGACGTACCTGTCGACAGTTCTGACAAGCCCTATGACGTTCCTGTCGTCATACCTGACAAGCTCTATGACGTTCCTGTCGTCATACCTGACAACCTCTATGGCGTTCCCTCCATCAGTTCTGATAACCACCATGACGCTCCTGTCGTCAGTTCTGACACCTGTATGACGTACCTGTCGGCAGTTCTGACAACCACTGTAAGGTTCGTGCCCTAATACCTGACAACACTATTGACGAACATGTCGTCAAATCTGACAATCTACACGACGTTCCTGTCGTCATTTCAGACAGTCTCTATGACGTTCCTGTCATCATAACTGACAACCTCTATGACGTTTCTGCCGTCAGTCCTGACACTTGTATGACGTATCTGTCGGCAGCTCTGACAACCACTGTTCGTGTCTTAATACCTGACAACCTTGTTGACGAACATGTCGTCAAATCTGACAACATACATGACGTACCTGTCGTCAGTTCTGACAATCCTCATGTTGGACATGCTATTTAACTCGGTCTTTCTGACGATTGTGATGTTGAAATGCGCCTTCAACTCAGGCTCGTCGAAGCACGGGAAAGCCTTTCGGGCGTCTGTCGACTCAAACTGCGTGGTGGCCAGATATCTGCAGAAAACATCCCACATTAATAAAGAATCAACATACTTCTATTCTGTATCCCTATGATCTGATAACGCATGAACGTATATTTAAACATGATCATTTGTCTGAACAACGTCATATGTTTCAAATTGAGTATATATCCGAAAACCTGACTCGATTACTCACTCACTTACCCATTTCTTACTGAAATACTGTTGAATCACACCTGATTTACGAATGAGCCAGACATTTTCAATAACGATTTTCATAAAATCGGATGTGACTTTTCAAAAATCTTTGTTTTCTTTTTCAGATTATTAATTGAAATCAACCTAACTAGACTTACACCGTCTCTCCTTCTCGAGTGTATGAACTCAGATAGAAGCCTTTCAGATCATCCTTTAAAGGTCCGGTGAAATTCATCTTGACGTAATACATCTGACCTACTACCGTGTCCTTGTCCAAGGTGATCTCCAACAGCTGGTTGGCATCGTCAGTCTGGTAGGAAACGTACACGGGTGAATCTGACCCACCCTCGGATCCAAACTCTATCGACTCTGCCATTATTTCAAGGTCATTAAGATGCATGACGACCTCTTTGGTCGTCTCGAGACACTCCATTGTTATTCTGACGTAGCCGTCAAAGGTGAAGGTCGTCGGATCACCTTGGTACATGTTGGGCCTCATTTCAAGGTCATAGTAGATTGACTTCAGCGTTTTGGGTAGGAATACCACGTCCTGCTTTGGTTTTGATGAAGAGCATCCATCGCCTACCGAAGTACCAGAAAACTGATGTCTTGATATGGCACACTGGCAGTTACATTAGTAGTAATAATGTTAACAACAATGCATAGTAGTTGTGGGTTTAATATCACGCCGAAATAACGCGATTTGTAAATAATCGATTCTGGAACAGACAATCCACTGATCAACAGCATGAACATCGATAACAAATTGGATACGATGATACGTGTCAGTCAAGTCCGTCAAGACCCCAAACGTGGCCTCTTACGACAAACTTTGGTACCCCGAAGTAGCAGTAGTAGTGGTAGTAGTAGTAGCAGCAGCAGCAGTAGTTGTAGCAGTAGTAGCAGCAGTAGTAGTAGTAGTAGCAGCAGTAGTAGTAGTAGTAGTAGCAGCAGCAGTAGTTGTAGTGGTGGTGGGGGTAGTAGTAGTAGTAGTGGTGGTAGTAGTAGTAGTAGTAGCAGCAGTAGTAGTAGTAGGAGTAGCAGCAGCAGTAGTAGTAGTAGTAGTAGTAGCAGCAGCAGTAGTAGTAGCGGTAGTAGTAGCAGTAGCAGCAGCAGCAGTAGTAGTAGTAGTAGTAGCAGCAGTAGTAGTAGTAGCAGCAGCAGTAGTAGCAGTAGTAGTAGCAGTAGCAGCAGTAGTAGTAGTAGTAGTAGCAGCAGTAGTAGCAGTAGTAGCAGCAGCAACAGCAGCAGCAGGAGCAGTAGTAGTAGTAGTAGTAGTAGTAGTAGTAGTAGTAGTAATCGTGATGGTAGTAGTAGTAGTAGCAGCAGCTGTAGTAGCAGTAGCGGTAGCAGCAGTAGTAGTAGCAGCAGCAGCAGTAGTAGTAGTAGTAGCAGTGGTAGTAGTAGTGAGTGAGTGAGTTTAGTTTTACGTCGCACTTAGCAATATTCCAGCTATATGGCGACGGTCTGTAAATAATCGAGTCTGGACCAGACAATCCAGTGATCAACAACATGAGCATCAATCTGCGCAATGGGGAACCGATGACATGTGTAAACCAAGTCAGCTAGTCTGACCACCCGATCCCGTTAGTCGCCTCTTACGACAAGCATAGTCACCTTTTATGGCAAGCATGGGTTGCTGAAGGCCTATTCTACCCCGGGACCTTCACGGGTCAGTGTTAGTAGTAGCAGCAGCAGCAGTAGTAGCAGTAGCAGCAGTAGTAGCAGTAGTAGTAGCAGTAGCAGCAGCAGCAGCAGTAGTAGTAGTAGTAGTACCAGCAGCAGCTGTAGTAGCAGTAGCGGTAGCAGCAGTAGTAGTGGCAGCAGCAGCAGCAGCAGCAGTAGTAGTAGTAGCGGTAGTAGTAGTAGCAGCAGCAGTAGTAGTAGTAGCAGCAGCAGTAGTAGTAGTAGCAGCAGCAGTAGTAGTAGTAGCAGCAGCAGTAGTAGCAGTAGTAGTAGCAGTAGCAGCAGTAGTAGTAGTAGTAGTAGTAGTAGCAGTAGCAGCAGTAGTAGTAGCAGTAGCAGCAGCAGTAGCAGTAGCAGCAGTAGTAGCAGTAGTAGCAGTAGCAGCAGTAGTAGCAGTAGTAGCAGTAGTAGCAGCAGCAACAGCAGCAGCAGCAGGAGCAGCAGTAGTAGTAGTAGTAATCGTGATGGTAGTAGTAGTAGTAGCAGCAGCTGTAGTGGCAGTAGTAGTAGTAGTAGCAGCAGCAGTAGTAGCAGCAGCAGCAGTAGTAGTAGTAGTAGCGGCAGTAGCAGTAGTAGCAGTAGCAGCAGTAGTAGCAGCAGCAGTAGTAGTAGTAGTAGTAGTAGTAGTAGTAGTAGTAGTAGTAGTAGTAGTAGTAGTAGTAGTAGTAGTAGTAGTAGTAGTAGTAGTAGTAGTAGTAGTAGTAGTAGTAGTAGTAGTGCATTGCACCCATGCAGGGAATCGAACCTGGGTCTTTGGCGTGACGAGCAAACGCTTGAACCATTAGGCTACCCCCACCGCCGCTACGTTGCGTTGTAACCGGAAGACTGCTTAACAGCAGTGTCTTGCACGACTCACTCACGCCACGAAATAAGTGATTGAATGCATTGTTAGCCTAAATCCAGTGTTCAAGTCGGTCTCTTAGCAACGGTGTCCGGATTCGGTTAACCATTTGGTAGAGCGAACACTGGCTTTTAACAAAAATGACCCAAGACACCTACACACAAAACTAAAATACAAGTATAGGACACATGTAGCTAAAATGCCATTGACATCATACATCACCACGTCATGAAGAATCAACAATTAACTCACAAACTAATGACGCTGGCCTCGTCCCTCTCGTTGAAGACAACGCGTTTAGAAACAACACCAAGGTGATGAGGCACATTCGCGCAAAATGCATCCTTACTTTGGCTACCCTAAACGTCAGCCCTTCTTCCATGTATCAGCTCTGACACATGTGTCCTATATGTGGGTCTCCAGGTCAGGTGCTTGCTGGGTTCAACATGATCCGGTTGTTATTTACAAAGTGGTGATAAGATGTTTTGTCTGTGTGGATGTGATGAAATTTACCCTTGTTTCTACTCTCTAATGTGATTTTCATATACTGCCCGGGAGAAGAATGTCAACCAGGTCACTGATAGTATCTATTATTCGTAATGCAGATCAAACTACATACTTTAAAATTTAACATTTAATGTCTTACATTCGACAGGTAATTTGAAAAACATCAACTAGGGCAACGTTGCAGACCTCTGTCGGTACCAGGTGCAGGTAATGAGGATGAGGATCACGTACACGTCGACTTAGTTGATCGGGTTCAGATCTGATGATTGGGAAGGCCATGGCAAGACAGTGACGGGAGTAGACAGTGACGGGAGCAGACAGTGACGCATGCTGTATGTATGGAACAACTCCCTCTGTCGGTCCATAATCGGATGCATGTGACATGTAAGACTTTCGTTGATATACCGATTTGCTGTCGAATTCCCCTGAACCACCTCTAACTCAGATCTTGCATGCTGTGTTGAATACGGCACCCCGCACCACAACACTGTCTCCACCGAATCTGTAGAATACAATCAGATGCAAAACGGTCATTGCCCCGAAGGTAAACACGCTGTCTTCCATCTCGTGACGAAATTGTGATTTATCACTGCACCAGCATGCTTCCACTTTTTAAGGTTCCTGTTTCGAAAACAACGATCACCGCCGCAAGCGAATGCACCAGTAGAAGTCTCTCAAAACAGAGACGACAACCGCCCCTGACATTTTAACAATTATTATCCTCTAAAGTTTGTAGCGATTCATTATGAGGTTCTCAGCATATATTGCCGCGAACATTTAACTTAAATTTTAAAAATTTAAATATATTTGAAATTGGTATTCAGTAACCAAAAAACAAACACAATAGATAGCATAATACATGTCGACAATGGAAACGAAAACAAGTTGATCATCACAGATTTCAACTTAAAACTATATAGTATGATACCATAAAACCATGATTCTATGCAATACAATATGACCAACAGCTTGCAAACAACAGTAGGTAGGTCAGCATACTAGAGACCACAGGAACTAACAGCAGGAAGAACTAAACCGTGAAATCTATTACAACGTATCATTAATGTACATACTTGCGAAATTCACTTGATTTTGTTTACAGTCATACAAGGCAAACCCATTTTTGTCTTTTGGTGGGTGCAAGGCTGCATGAATCCTTTGTGTAGTGAAAATCAGGGTTACACTTAATCTTCAGTGGCCCATGCTTGTCTTCCGAGGCGGCTAACGGGATCGGGTGGTCAGGCTCGCTTACTTGGTTGATACATGTAATCGGTTCCCATTGTTGTTGATCACTGGATTGTCTGGTCCAAAAATGCGTAAATTGATGCCCATGCTCTTGTTCACCTGATCGTCTGGTCCGGACTACAATATATACTTATATACAATTACTGTTTAGGAGTTCTTTCTGAATAGGCAAGTAAAGTAGCATGTTTACAGTTAGAAGTGGCAAAAACAGAAACAAAAGTCAGATGTTCAAGTATATGTCAAACTGAAGAATTCGTGGGGACTCCTATCATGAATTAGTGTGCGCTGTGTTCATCAGGTGTCTGAACTTGCATGTAACCTTGCTGCCAAACTGTAAGATGTGTACGCATATATAAATTATCCCCGTGAATGAAATGTAAGTACAATGTCTAAGATTAACGTTGATTTGTTGTATTTAAATCACATATTTGGTTATTATTACATGGAATAAAAAAATGTTACTTATTAACTCAAATGAATGTCTAAAAGCAAACCATTTGATATTCCGTTAAGATCCGGGTTAGAATATATGCTAACAGTAACCCATGCTTGTTGAAAGAGGCGACTAACAGGATCGGTCAACAAGCTGACTTTTTGACATGCCATCGGTTCCCAAATGGGGATATCGATGATCACGCTTTTGATCACTGGATTGTCTTGTCCAGACTCGATTATTTACAGACCGGCGCCATATAGCTGGAATATTGCCAAGTGCTTTGTAAAACTAAACTCACTCACTCACTCTAACACCAAATAGATCGTTTGACCTGCTGCGAAAAACTTCGGAAAGCATACCGGAAAGCGAACGTAAAATCCCCTAAGTAAGCATACATGATCCCCAGAGACGCAATAGAAGCCGTTATGTACGAAACGCTCTTGTATGTGTGTTTGGAATTTCTCGCTTTGCTTGTAAAGACTTCACATTTGGCAACGTAATATGCGACACATGTTAACTGTAAAGGCGAAATATCGATATATATCTTTCACGATTTGGAATCATTTGACTAAACTTTGCCAAATTTTCACACACGTTCGGACTGATTTCTCGTATTTTCGCGCATAGCATTTATTGGTCGGGGAAGAGTCTTATTGGAGGTTACGGAAAGGGGCAAGTAGTGTCGCCTACCGTGTATCTCAAGAAGTCGTCATAGTCAAGGTTAGAACTGATCTTCAGCACCCCGTGTTTGTCGTTAGAGGCGGCTAATGGGATCACATGGTCAGGGTTAGAACTGATCTTCAGCACCCCGTGTTTGTCGTTAGAGGCGGCTAAGGGGATCACATGGTCAGGGTTAGAAGTGATCTTCAGCACCCCGTGTTTGTCGTTAGAGACGGCTAATGGGATCACATGGTCAGGGTGAGAACTGATCTTCAGCACCCCGTGTTTGTCGTTAGAGGCGGCTAATGGGATCACATGGTCAGGGTTAGAACTGATCTTCAGCACCGCGTGTTTGTCGTTACAGGCGGCTAAGGGGATCACATGGTCAGGGTTAGAAGTGATCTTCAGCACCCCGTGTTTGTCGATAGAGGCGGCTAAGGGGATCACATGGTCAGGGTTAGAACTGATCTTCAGCACCCCGTGTTTGTCGTTAGAGGCAGCTAAGGGGATCACATGGTCAGGGTTAGAACTGATCTTCAGCACCCCGTGTTTGTCGTTAGAGGCGGCTAATGGGATCACATGGTCAGGGTGAGAACTGATGTTCAGCACCCCGTGTTTGTCGTTAGAGGCGGCTAAGGGGATCACATGGTCAGGGTTAGAACTGATCTTCAGCACCCCGTGTTTGTCGTTAGAGGCGGCTAATGGGATCACATGGTCAGAGTTAGAACTGATCTTCAGCACCCCGTGTTTGTTGTTAGAGGCGGCTAATGGGATCACATGGTCAGGATTAGAACTGATCTTCAGCACCCCGTGTTTGTCGTTAGAGGCGGCTAATGGGATCACATGGTCAGGGTGAGAACTGATCTTCAGCACCCCGTGTTTGTCGTTAGAGGCGGCTAATGGGATCACATACTCAGGGTGAGAACTAATCTTCAGCACCCCGTGTTTGTCGTTAGAGGCGGCTAATGGGATCACATGGTCAGAGTTAGAACTGATCTTCAGCACCCCGTGTTTGTCGTTAGAGGCGGCTAAGGGGATCACATGGTCAGGCTCGCTGACTTCATTGACACGTGTCTTCGAATCCCACTTGCATAGATTTCCGTGTCAGTCACTGGATTGTCTCGTTTATTTATGCCTGTCGCAACAGAGTGAGAGAGTGAGTTTAGTTAACCCTCCACTCAACAATATTCCAGGTGCATGGATATGGCGACAGTCTGTAAATAATCAAGTGTGGACCACACAATCTTGTGATCAACGGCATGAGCATCGATCTACGAAACTGGGACACGCTGATCAACCAACTCAACGAGCCTGACCACTCAGTTACGTTAGTCGCCTCTTACGACAAGAATGCGTTGCTGAAGATCTTTCCTAACCGCGGTCGCCACGGGTTTGTAAGTTTGGCATCAAACCGTACTGTCTTTATCACGTGATATCACAACTACGCGGCAGCGGTACGTATATGTTGAATCCAATGTTTTACACTAGGATTTCTTTTTCTTTCTGTTTCTTTCCTTATACCGCAACATATTAATCGGTAGTCAAGGACCCAGCCGTTACTGATTGTACGCTTGTGTTGAGTACCTATATTGCTGACACTTGCCTGTAATTAACCGAGGCTGAACAGACAAACCAGTGATTGATATCGTGAGCACCTATCCACTTTGTCAGAACACCACAGCTATGAGGCAAGACTGGCCACCGATGCAGTCTGTCACTTCCAAGAGATGTAGTGGAAATGGGGTAGCCTATTCAGTTGTTAATGGGTTCGCTCGTACACCATACTCACTCACTCACTCACTCACTCATTCACTCACTCACTCACTCACGAAAGTGTGTAAACGGATTCTCTAAGGACATGTGCAGTCGTCAGGACAGCATACAAGTTTCCACATGATTCGCATGACAGATTTGGGTAACAGTGAGTCGGTGAGTGAGTGTAATTTTACGCCGCTTGTGGCAATGTCACGGCAGGCGACACCAGAAATGGACTTCAAACACTGTACAAATTTAGAGAATCGAATCCAGATCTTTGTTGTAATGGGCGAACGCTCTAGTTACCCCTACACCTTCCTAACATCAGATCCACCTTTGGTTTTTCAAGAGTGAGTGAGTGAGTGAGTGAGTGAGTGAGTGAGTTGAGAAAAAGTCATCACCATTCACTACACAATTTCACACATGAAACAAAATATATATGAAACACAAAGTTTCATTTTTATGAAACAAAATATACATGAAAAACAAAGTTTCATTTTTTCATTTTTCATGTTGTTTTATTCAGAAAACTGATTAAACGAGATCATGACTAGAATCACCCACTACGACGTCACGATTATGACGTCACGATTATGACGTCACTTTACACGGTGGGATAGCTGGCCTGGGTGGCGATACCGCAGTTATTGTCCCTGTTCCTGGACATCATGATGTAGCCTTTCATTCCCCAAGTCTCACCCCAGCTGCAGATAAACACAACAACTTTTTTTATTCTCATGTTCACGTTGTGGTACGTTTTCACAAGAGTCAAGTTCCGTTTTAAAACATATATTCCATGTAGGATATGAGAGCTGATTAAGCCCCAGTGCAATTTTGTGTGTTGAGGACATCTCTTGAAGGTAATAGAGCCTGATTGGGTGGTCAGATTCACTGACATGGTTAACTCATGTCATCGTATCCTAATTGCTTATATTGATGCTCATGATGTTGATCACTGGATTTTCTGGTCTAAGCTTGGTCATAAAAAATAGTCCATTTATCATGCGCATTACTCCATACACAATGCATGCTCAAAGCGCCAAAAAAATCTCATTATTATTACACCGATTAACCCAATCTGCCTGTTAGGCGCAAAAAGGTTAATGGTTACACGACTTATTCCATCGGGTACCCATTTTCTGCTGGGTGAACTTACAGACCGCCGCCGTATAGCTGGAATATTGCTGAGCTCGGCGTAAAACTAGCCTCACTCACCTTTATTAACCCGTTAAACACGCACCTGTTTTTGACAAGCCAGTAGTCCTTGCCGCTGTCGGTGCCGTAACCGACGGCAAGCACGCCGTGGTCGAGCCTGGTCTGGCTGCAGAAGATGTAGTGGTAGACGCCAGACTTGTACAGCTGGAAGGTCAAGTGGCTGGCGTCGATGGCGACGGCGATGGGGCCGACTGTGGCAACAGCGTTCTGGAGGTCGGATTCCGACTTGGACTTAATGTCAACGTAGCCGGTGTCGTTAGCTCCAACGTTGGCTCTGTTGAAACGGCATTTGCCGTTCTGAAGAGAGAGTCAGTGGGCATATAAGTGGACGTTGTAAAATATGGGGGATGTACAGCTGCATGTTAACATTAGGCGACCTGGGCCCTTCTTCTCGAAACGTTCGTAGCCCTAAGAATTTGTAACTTTCATCGTAGCCAATGTGTTAAGAATGGGCTTAAGAACTTCGCAGGGGTACGAACGTTTCGAGAATAGCTAGCCTGTCCATTACGATCCGGGATAGAATTGGTCTCCTGCAACACATGCTTGTCATAAGGGGCGACTAACGGGATTGGATGGCCAGTCACGCTCAGTGGGTCAACACATGTCATCGTATCGCAAATGTTTAGATTGATACTCATTATGTTGACAAGTGGATTTCCTGGTCCGAGTCTTATTGACGCCGCTATATAACTGGAATTTCATTTTGGGGTTTGGTGTGTGTGCGTGCGTGCGTGCGTGCGTGCGTGCGTGCGTGCGTGCGTGCGTGCGTGCGTGTGTGTGTGTATCATTATGATTTATACCCTGCTCTAATTCACAACCAAAAGTTCAGTCACACTCTTAATCCATTCTTAATGAAACTTGTCAAAGGTTTACCCTTGCAAATGTCAAGTGTCTTTTCAAATCGACAGCCAAACAAGTACAACGTGACGAAAGGGCCCAGGGAGTGTAACGGACATATACTTCCCCTGATACGCGAGGATGGTCTCTACTGACTTACCGCTGCCTCATATGGGTAGCTTGACTCGGTGTCAATACCGTCGTTGACCTTGATGTAGGTGAAGGCCTGGTCCATCAACCCACCTCCACAGCCCATGTTGCCTGAATTCGAATGCGAAATATGGAAATGGAATATACAAAGAAAAGTGACAAAACCCTTCCCAGAATCATTAAAAAATAAGATAGAGGGGCCATCGTACAAATGCGAATATACCACAAGCGTGTGTATAATTCATTATGAAAAAGTGATGGTACATGGTGCTCACGAAAAATAGATACACTGAACAGCAAAAGAAACGAAACTCTGTTCTGGTCTCTTTGGTTTGTTTGGGAGTTTTTTGTTTTGGTTTGGTTTAGATTTTGTTCTTGTTGTTGTTGTTTTTTTTCTTTGTAAAGTTTTTAAATAGAAGAGATAAACGCGAACGCTTACTTTTTTTGTAAAATTCGTAAATCAGGTCAAATGTTCACTGTCAGTTGTTCGTACCTCGCTAAGAAACGTACAATATTATCACTTTTAATTTCGAGTCTAGGGCAGTTTCTGTGATATCAGCAATGACTCGTTCCTCGAGTGGCATTCTGCGGGTGAGTGAGTGAGCGCCTTAGTCCAGGAATATAACACCAGAGTTGAGTTTCATACACTGTACCCGTGTGGGAAATAGAACCCAGGTCTTCGGCGTCACAAGCGAACGCTTTAACCACTAGACTACCACACCACCCCTATAAAGTATCAATGGTTCAAATACAGGAGTTATCTTTCCTTGTGTTAACTATGCCGTTGTCTAGTAGATACAGCGTTTGCTCAAGCAGCACGCACGCACGCACGCACGCACGCGTGCATGCACATCCCTACAAAGCAGCAACGATTTTAAGAAAGCAACCTCATAGCCTTTATGGGTTCCTTTGTGTCTGGGCTGAGAATAAGTCATATTTAAAAACACCTCGCACCTGGAAATATACTAAACAGCAAAAGAAACGAAATTCTAAAAAGATGAAATCTGTTAAAGTGAGCGTTCACGTTTATGCCTTCCATGTAAACACTTGAAAAAAGCCCGAGTTGCGTTTCTTTCGGTGGTCAGTATATGTTATGTTCTTACCCTGCTTGGTGGAGCAGTCAACCAGGTTCTGTTCAGACAGGGAGATAAGTTTGTTGTACTTCTTAAAGTGTTGTCCTTCCAGGGAGCCAGTGGAGGAGAACGCCCAGCAGGAACCGCACTGTCCCTGAACATGGATATGCATACATTGTGAAGGGGGAACGGACCGAACTATTAAATACCCATGCAACATCTAATTCCTCTATGAGTCAACGTCAGATTTGTTGCGGATGAGTGTCATTGATTTTAGACAACCATTTGTATCTAATTCTTGTGATAACAGAGAATCACAATTTCTTGCTTGTTCTAATACATTACCACGGTTACCAGGTTGGGGAGTTTTGATTTGAGATCATTTGCATGAATGTTTCCCGTTGCAGATTGCAAATAAATTGCGTTTTGTTAATATACTCATGGAAACAAATAAGGTAACACTTGACATGTTCGAAATAGTCGATTTATATATTTCCTGGGGTTCGATTCCACACATACGTACATTGTGTAAAGACCATTTCTGGTGATTTCTGGAATACTCGCTCCTATGCAGCACGCAAGGTCTGCGATCTAACCCACTCAGACATCGAGACGTTCGAAATACGTATCCAAACGCAAAATAGCTCATGCTTTAGGTAGTTAAACCACGTCACATTGATTCGCCGAAGTACAGCTCGTTTTAGTTGAACCCAAGTCCCTCACGCACTCACTGAAGACATACCTGGTTCTTGACTTCGGTGACGTATCCCTTGGTTCTCCAGTCGACGGTGTCGGGGAGGTCGCCCACGTTGGATGGGGGCATGTAGGTGGGAGCCTTGGGGCGCTGTTCCTGCATCTTGTAGCCGTTCATCACACGGACGAATTCATCATTGGGCTGAAAAACACAATCAGGTAGTGAGAAGAGAACACTGCACCAAAATAATGAGTGAGTGAGTTTAGTTTTACGCCGCACTCGGCAATATTCCAGCTGTATGTCGGCGGTCTGAAAATAATCTCAGATTGAGACAGAAATTGACATTGAGACAATCTAGTGATCAACAGCATGAGCATCGATCTACGTAATTGGGATGCGATGGCATGTGTAAACCAAGCCAGCGAGCCCGTCGCACAGAACCCTTTATCGCCTCTTTCAACAAGAATGAGTTTTTGAAGGTTGCTAGAATCTAGCCGTGATCTTCACTGGTTTCATCCATGTATATGTATGTTTGGTGGCTCTTTAGTGTCGTAGTGCTGTGTACTCTACTCACCATGTCGGCGTACTCGTTGATGCCGACTCTGAAGGTGTGGACGCCGCGGTCAGCCTCAAGGTTGTGCTGCTGGATGAACTCCACTGCCTTCATGAACACGCCCTTCCTGGGGGGACACAGGACGATACAGTAACGGAACTATATTCATGGGTAAAAATAACTGTGCTGGCGCCTAGTTCATATTTCTTCAGGGTGAGTGACTTTGCTTCAAAGTGAGTGACAGGGTGAGGATTCAGGATGAGTGTCATAGTGTGGTTTCAGGGTTAGTGTGAAGACGTGGCTTCAGGATGGGTGACAGGGTGTGGCTTCAGGGTGTGGCTTTAGGGTTAGTGTCAGTGCGTGTCTTCAGGGTTAGTGTCATGGTGTGGCTTCAGGTTAATGTCAGGACGTGGCTTCAGGGTTAGTGTCATGGTGTGGCTTCAGGTTAATGTCAGGACGTGGCTTCAGGGTAAGTGCCATGGTGTGGCTTCAGGTTAATGTCAGGACGTGGCTTCAGGGTTAGTGTCATAGTGTGGCTTCAGGTTAATGTCAGGACGTGGCTTCAGGGTTAGTGTCATGGTGTGGCTTCAGGTTAATGTCAGGACGTGGCTTCAGGGTTAGTGTCATGGTGTGGCTTCAGGTTAATGTCAGGACGTGGCTTCAGGGTTAGTGTCGGGTGGATGGCAGTTTCTGTCTCACCTGTAGGCCTGCTCCTGACTGTCCTTGTACTGCTTGTTGTGTCTGACCTTGAACATCTCCCACTCCCGGTCCAAGTTGCAGGAGGCAAGGGCAAGCAAGGCGACGACAACTGTCACTCGGAACATCATCTACAGCAACACCAACATCACATACCGTCACAACAGAACTGTCATATTATTTCGTTGAAGCAGAAAATGGATGAACTAAACTCACTGAGATGGAGAGACAGACTGACAGAGAGAGAAAGAGAGAGTGAAAACGAAGAATAGAGGGGAGAAAGAAAGATAGAAAGAGACTGACAGAGACAGGGAGAGAGAGACGAAGAGAGGGAGACAACAAAGGAGGTGAACGATGGAAAGAGAAAACGAATAGAAATGAGAGAGAGGGCGGGGTGGGAAACGGGTATAGGCAGTTGCCGACTTGCGTCCACATTAATGATATCTGTATTGTGGATTCAATGAAATCTAACTACAAATCTCAAAAATGAGTGGGTGAGTTTTACGCTGATAGCAATGTTCCTGCAAAATCACGGCATGTGACACCAGATATCGGCTTCGCAGGTCGTACACGTGAGGAGTATAAAACCCGAGTCACCGTCGTGACGAGCGAAGGCTCTAACCACGGAGCTACCCATCTAAACATCTAAAGATATGTAGCCTACATTGTCTAACATCGCTGACATAGCAACATGGGAGGAAGGATCGCATTTCATTTAAACGTATTTAAGTCATGGCTTCGAGTTTTTTTGTTTGCTGATCAGCTGACAATGAGATTATTGATAAATTATGTCCCGGTGGAGATTATGCCGAGATAGTAATGTGCACTGTGATATGAGTGATAACAAGGTCGCATGGCAGGTGGGAAAAGCCACAATGTGAAACTTTGGATGTTGGTCGACGTGAGTTCTCAGCGCATGATAGTGTCAAACAATGAACATGATAGTGTCAGACAATGAACTTCGAACACGGCAGTGGTTACACACTTCCAGTAGGGAACAGGGTAGCTACGGGGTATGTGTGTTTGAGGAAAATACACACATTAACACAGTGTACCAATAGGGAAACTTTGGCAGGGAGGGATGTACGGTACAGGATATGGACTACAGAAAAGGGAAGGTTTGTGTGAGTGAGTGAGTGAGTTGAGTTTTATGCCGCGCTCGGCAATATTCAAGCGATATGGCGGCGGGAAAAGGGTGGAAGGAACATAAAAAGAAAGAATACCCGCACACGCACATACACATAAACGCATGCATGCATACCTACCTACCTACCTACCTACCTACAGACCTACAGACCTACAGACATACATACATACACACACACACACGCACGCAAGCACGCACGCACGCAAGCACACACACACACACATACATATATACATACATACATACATACATACATACATACATACATACATACATACATACATACATACATACATACATACATACATACATACATACATACATACATACATAGTGAAATGTGGGGTAAAAAAGCGGACGGCTGCTGGATGGTTCTGAAATCCGTTTCTCACTGGGGCTTTTTCTCTGTATGCAAAGTCAAATGTTGGTTTGTAGCTCTGGATATATAAGTGTTAGTCCAGTTTGGCCGTAATAGAATTTTAGCTAACAAAACGTAGCAGGTCGATCACACAGTTATAGAGTTAGCGAGTTAGTGAATGCCTTTTCCGTCGCTTTTAACAAAATTCTTGCAAAAGGGGGCACCAGAAACGGGCTTATCACACTGTGCCCAAGTGGAGAATCGAACACGGATCTATGGTGTGACGAGTGAAGACTTTAACAGCTAGGCTACCCCGCCGCCCCATTCACAGTCAGACACAGTGACGTGGATAAAAAGACTTTCCAAAAGGAATGCCAAGTGTCAATGGATACTGAACATGATAAAGCCTAAAAAACTGGGATGATAAATTGAGAGCTGTTATCTTCATCAACCCAATTTTCAACATTTTTCCGTTGGTCAAGTCCTCACCAAGACACTCCTGGATCTTCACGACGAAACAATCCTAGGTTATCTGGGCATGTTTCGTGTGTTTGTGTGTGTTTACGATGCCCTGGTTCCGTTTCTTCCCAGACCTGACCCCTAAGACTTGGTCTGTTACTACGTGCACGACCACTTCTAGGCCACTGGTTGATGAACTCGTTTCACCCAGGGGTAGCCTTGTAGTCACCTCGTTCACTCGTAAAGCTGTTCAAGACCCGGGTACTATTCCCCACATGGGTGCATTGTGTGAAGCCCATTTTCCTGTGTCTGCCGCTGTGATATTGCTGGAATATTGCTGGGATATTGCTGAAGGCGGAGTACAACTAAACTCACTCACAAAGCACTCGGCTTTTGTTCCTGATATCTAACAGCGTTGTTGAGTGGAAATAATCTTCATCAAAGATCATTTGTAATATAATTCAGCATAAAGATACTCAGTCCAGTTAGATTAGTGGGAACATGTTTGATGGAAATAATCTTCATCAAAGATCATTTGTAATACAATTCAGCATAAAGATACTCAGTCCAGTTAGATTAGTGGGAACATGTTTGGTGGAAATAATCTTCATCAAAGATCATTTGTAATATAATTCAGCATAAAGATACTCAGTCCAGTTAGATTAGTGGGAACATGTTTGATGGAAATAATCTTCATCAAAGATCATTTGTAATATAATTCAGCATAAAGATACTCAGTCCAGTTAGATTAGCGGGAACATGTTTGGTGGAAATAATCTTCATCAAAGATCATTTGTAATATAATTCAGCATAAAGATACTCAGTCCAGTTAGATTAGTGAGAACATGTTTGATGGAAATAATCTTCATCAAAGATCATTTGTAATATAATTCAGCATAAAGATACTCAGTCCAGTTAGATTAGTGGGAACATGTTTGGTGGAAATAATCTTCATCAAAGATCATTTGTAATATAATTCAGCATAAAGATACTCAGTCCAGTTAGATTAGTGAGAAAATGTGTGATGGAAACAATCTTCATAAATGATCACTTGAAATGCCATTCAGCATAAAGATACTCAGTCCAGTTAGATTAGCGGGAACATGTTTGATGGAAATAATCTTCATAAATGATCACTTGAAATGCCATTCAGCATAAAGATACTCAGTCCAGTTAGTTTAGTGAGAAAATGTTTGATGGAAATAATCATCACAAATGCTCATTTTCTATTTTAAAAGTATTCCACATAAAAATATTCATTCCAGCTAAATTAGTGAGAGAATGTGCTTAAGTTAAAGCGATAAATCTGTGCTTGGTTAGTGAGAAGGATTTCACAGCGTTACATCATCAGGGAGAAATTTTATTTTAGAAACAGTCCATGTGAATTACAACACACATGCAAAGGCCTGTCTCAAGCACGCCCACACAGTCGCAGATATATCTGCTCTGGGTCGCGGTACAGTGTGACAATTGTCTGACAAGTCCCGTTATCTTCGCCTACAGACTACACATACGAAGCGCCAACACAAGTGTTAATTTGCCACAGAGTGAGTGAGTTTTGTTTTACGCCGCTTTAGCAATATTCTAGCAATATCGCGACAGGGGACACCATTAATGGGCTTCACACAGTGTATCTATGAGAGGAATCAAACAAGATATAGTTGCAGTCAGATTCATTACATTTGAGACCTATAAAGTGTTCATTAAAACAAAATCTAATAAGGACAAGCAAACTGAACAGCCACGTAATCAACAAGTGTGTGTAGTGAAATTTCAATTTCACAACCCGCACACCTGGTTCTTCTAACAGCAGGGGGTTCCTCTTTCGTCAACAATAGTAAAAGTAACAACATAATGATCGTTTGTTAAACAAGTAAAACGACCTTTTTATACGGGTTTTCAAAATTAGGGGACAAATCATACGAGTTAATCTGTCTATTTTATGTGACTCTTTGCTTTTGTTGCATTTATTAGATCTGTGTTACTGAGCAATTCATTGTTCTCAAATGAAATCAAACGAAACCAGAGCCCAAGGCGCACCCTCAACACTTTAGTCCATATGTAAGCCTAACTCATTTTTGAGCCAGCGGGTATTGAGTGAGATAAACCCAATAATTGACGTTACTAACGTCTTGAGTGGGTGAGTGAGAATAGTTTTACGCCGTTTTAGCAATACCAGCGGGGGACACCTGAAATGTGTTTCACAGAATGCACCCATATGAGGAATCAAAGTCCAATGTTCGGCGTGACGAGCGAACGCTTTAACATATTTCACCATTAGACTACCCCACCGCTCCTTTAACGTCTTGAGGGTGGTGGGGTAGCCTAGAGCTTATATCCTTCGCTTACCACAAAGAACTCTTCCAGGTTCGAATCCCACATGGGTACAATATGTCAAGCTAATTTCTGGTGTCCCCAGCGGTGATATTGCTGGAATATTCCTAAAAGCGGCGTCAAATCACACTCACTTACTTCTTACATCTCGCACCTGAAGTGTGTCATTATAACATTCTTATCACGACACAGCTGTATTTCACAGCCATTACAAACCCTAATTCCTGCACATGGACTTTGACAAGTCACATATGTTGCGATATCTAATCATGAACCGCTTTCCGACATTTGGGCATCAAATTAACGCTGTGTCATCATAACAAACATGGCTGTGTATTAATTATTCGCGACGGTGTGAAGTTAAAGCCACGTGCATAAGAACTGTGCGATATAATTTAAATATTAAATGAAAGAAAAACAGGCCAGGGCAAACTATACCGCCGTCCGTGAGCGATTAGTGTTTTGTGCCGCGTTTTCAATGAATGATCTGGATTGAATATGGTTTTACGCCGCTATTAGCAATATTCAAAGAATATTCCAGCAACATCACGGAGGGGGACATCTGAAGTGGCTTTCGCGCATACTCTCCACGTGGGAAATCGAACACGGTCTTCTCAAAATAAAGAAAGTCTCAGGACGCCTTTTCATAATACTGTGTGGGCTTTTGTTTCACTATGAATCTTTTTGTGTAAAATATGCTCATTTCAGGGACTAGTTGTTAGTCTAACCAAGTGGTGAAAACGTTCGCTCGTCACACCGAAGACCCGGGTCCGAGTTCTGACATGGGTACAATGTGTGAAAGCCATTTGTGATTTGTGAATCTGAGTAAGATTCTCAGCGAGACTGTAAACATTCATCCGGAGACTACAGCAATAATACAGCGCTTTCAGCGTTTGGTGAATGTGAATCTGTCTTTGAGCAGCATTTAGAAGTGGTAAACATAAAACGTACGCATGTCAGCTTCTTTATAATGAGGAAACATCCTCATGAACAAATAAGGATGGACGTCCATAAATGTTATATTGATTATTGGGATGTTCAGATTTAATGGGGGCGGTAAGGTAACCCAGTAGTTCTCTTGTCGCGCCGTGGACCCTGAAGGCCCGTGAAGGCCCGTGAAGGCCCGGGTTAGAAAACTGGCCTTCAGTACCCCATGCCTGTCGTATGAGGCGACTAACGAGATCGGGTGATCAGGCTTGTCACTGGTTCCCAGTTGCACAGATACGATGCTCATGCTGTTGATCACCATATTGTCTGGTCCAGACTCGATGTTTTACAGACTGCCGCCATATAGTTGGAATATTGCTGAGTCCTCCGGCTTAAAACTACACTCACTCATTCGAAGACCTGGTTCGATTTCCCACATTTGTACAATGTGTGAAGCCCATTGCTGGTGTCCCGTTCCACAATATTGCTGGCATATTGCTAAAAGCGGCAGAAAACCATACTCACTCACTCAGATTTAAGGTGTACCATGTGAAAAAATGACCCATGTTTAACCTTCTTTCGACAATTGTTTAGTTACATCACGAGGTTTCAGTGTCTGTGTTCAAGGAAAGTGAAAGTAGGAAGCTCGTATATGACTGCTACCTTGGCGAAACTCATAACAAGCGGATAATGCTCGATTTCTACTCATGATCACCAAATAAGGCAAGTAACTCCGAGTGAGCGTGTATTAGACGTAATCTCTGCATATATATAATGTTGATATAAACAAACAAGTCGATTTTAATTGAGGAGCCCCGGGGGGACCAGAGATTCAGAAACTTTATTTAAGACTTTAGCACTGCAAAGAAGGCGTGGCAGTAGGTAAAATAATGTGGTTCAGGACTGTGAGACAGACAGGTCAAGAGCTTTTAGCACTATTCCAGCAATATTAGTGCGGGTGACACCATAAATGGGCTTCACTCATTGTACCCATTTAGGGAATCGAACCAGAGTATTCGGGGTGACGAACAAGCGCTTTAAACAATAGCTTTCTCCCAGGACGTGACGTAAAGGCTAGAGTAGTGTAAGAGGGTGGGTAGGGGTGAAGTCGGTTTGTAGGTTGTGTAACGCCGCTGTATGTCAGCAGTCTTAAATTATCTGGACCAGACAACCTAGCGATCAACATCATGAGCTTCAATCCCAAGTGGGATATGATGACATGTATCAACCAAGTCAGCGAGACATGGGTTACTGAATATTATTCTAACTCGATGTGGATGAATTAGTTTCATGCCATTTTTAGCAATATTCCAACAATACAACAGTACGGGGGCATCAGAAATAGGCTTTACATATTGTACGCCTGTAGGAAATCGAACCCGTATCTTCGACCTGACCAGCGAACACTTTAACCACTAGGCTATACCACTGTCCCTCTAACCTGCTGTTGTTGTAACAAACAGCCTTCCAATTGTGGGTGCTCCTTTAGTAAATTTGGACAGTATACAAGCTCAGTTCAGAGGGATGCTTTTCCATGAAAGTTGGGTGAATATCGAGTTTCTTTGCAAATGTCGAGTTAAACGGGTAATTTTGCTTGTTGGGACTATGAAATTATATCGAGACATCCGTTTCGACTTAAAAGAGCCTGATACATTATGAAGAATTTTGACGGGACCGAGATGTTATATCGAAACAACAGAGATATCGAGTAATCAGAGTTCGGCACAACGGTGCTCGACTGTATTTGCTTGAGTTAAGATCTGTTATGTGAACATTGGTTCAGGCTGTGATGTACAGAGAGAAATATTAATATTTCCCAGAGATAAGAAAGAAGTCTTACCTTGATTCTGTCTGTGACTTCAAGACAAGGGGGACGAGCCGTTCGGTCGGTCGCCTTATATACAGCTACCCTGTATCTGGATCACGTGACGTGCTGCCGTCACATGATCACGTGTGACTTGCACGCTGTCCGCGCGAGGGCTTTTGAAACTCGTATCTACACTTTCGACAGATAACGCTGCGTGTTTGTAAAAGCGTCCACATCGGATGAACATCACAAGGTTGGGGGGTTACATTCTGTGTATACACGTAAATGTACATAATGGTAGGTCAGTCGGTCACTGCCATATTTTTTTATTGTTAAACATGGGTCTGCTCGTGTGAGCATACACCATGGTGCTTTTGTTAACGGACGCCGAAGTCCTTTCAAAGTCAGAAAGTATTCCTTTGAAAGAACTCTCTAAACTCACTCACTCACTCACTCACTCACTCACTCACTCTAGGAAAAAAATTACTGTGTCCGTACGTGAAATTTCAAAGTGCAATCACTACCTCTTTCCGGAAAGAAATGTTTCCGTTTCAAAAGTAGCAGTATTCATAATGGTAAAATCACCACATCGGCTCACCACTACACAAACAAAAGAATGAATATTGTTTGATGCCATAGTCTGCTGTAACCAGAACCTGGTCGTGAGATATCAAAGTTCGGCCTCTCTATGTTCGTCGCCGGTCCATAATCAGTCCTGTCATCAACTGTAACCACTTGAACCTGTTTTAGCCCATTTTTCATAAGATTACTTTTGGAAACGTAATTACTAATCAGTTCTGTGTAATCATTTGAAAAAGAGTCATTTAGTGAGCTGAAATGAGGATATTACGCTTATATAGTGTGTGTGGTTTTACGCCGTTTTTAGCAATATTTCAGAAATGCCACGGCGGAGGACACCAGAAATGGGCTTCATACGTTGTACCCGTGTGGGGAATCGAACCCGGACCTTCGGCGTGACGAGCAAACGCTTTAACGTACACTAGCTAAAGTTGCATTACAGAAACGTACTTAACCAAAGCTAGAATACATAAACGTACCCTAGGGTCCATTACGCATTGTTCATTGTAACGTATTCTTGTTTGGAACTGTCACCAGGTTGCAACAGCAAACAGATGTGTTTGATTGCGTTATTTAAGAAACGAGCATACCCAGTAACGAATATTTCGCGATGCGCAATCCCACCCGCAAACAACTGAACGGGAACTACTTGCGGTTTCGGTTTAAGGTGACGGAATGTGGATTCTTCCGCCCTTTACGGTACCGGGTACGTTTCTGAGCTTTGATTTTGTTTAGGGAACGTGTCTGTATACAGAAACGTGTATGGGGTACATGTCTGCAGAGCCTGTGCCGACAGCGACGTCTTCAACGTCACTTATTCCTGCACTTCGGTACAATTTAGCCTTTCACTGTTACGTTTCTAACATTCCTTCATGACACATTATATATATATATGTGTGTTTTTACAACGGTCAATAAGAGTCAGTGCAATCAGGATTCAGACATGGAGTAAATGGGTACGAATCTGCAAATTGGGTACGAATCATCCAATTTGGGATACGAATCATCCGAATTTGATACGAATCATCCAATTCTTGTATGAATAATGTAAATCGGGTAGGCATCATTCATATTGTGACAGCATCATTTAGAAACGTGATACGAATCATCCATATTTGGGTACCGAAAAGGTACAAAAGCTCCAAAACAGATAAGAATCTCGCGACTATATCAGGCACGAGTCAACCACTTTGGCTGAGTAAGGGACGTCCGTGGGTTAGAGTCATCTATGCTCGTGTTTTTATCCTGAACCAGTTACACATGGATACTCAACTCAGAAATAAAATTTTCACTCTCAGCAGACCGGTGTCTTCATCCAGCAATGCCGAAGGAATGGATATCGTGTTATGTATTCCACAGACTAGGCTCTTCTTTGAGGATGGTTGGTTGTGGGTTTACGCCACACAGATTAGTATCCCAGCCACACGGTGGCGATCTGTGAATAATCGACTAGACAATCCAGTGATCAGCAGCAGAAGCATCACCAATTCTAACTGGGATTTTCACAGGTACCTCACCGGAGCAGGCCACCACACAGCTGCTCATGTCAGTGCCACTTAATACTATTTCAGCCCGCCTCTTGCAATATTATCATTTGATACGTAATTTCATATCATTTGATAAAAATAGTAATTGGAGTCATGTTTGTTCTTTATCTTGCTTGTATTTTTATATAAGCCATGACGTGTTGGAACGCACTCTTTGAGTGTCAGACATACCGTTTGTCTGTGGAAATATGGGACTTAGAAACGAGCAACTAAGTGTGAGTTCAAACTGGAAAGGATCTCTTATTCCGAAACCCTGGAAAACATTTCTTCATTCAAGTCTGACCTGTGAAGATCCATGTAAGAATCAGTCTTTGACATCCTATGCTTGTCGTAAAAGACGACTATCACGTTGCAAATTTCAGTTGCGTGGAATGATAATCATCATGTTGACCACTGGATTGTCTGGTCCAAACTTAATTATTTACACGCGTTCGCCTTATACCTGGAATACTGCGACATTAAACAACAGACCAACCAACCAACCAACCAACCAACCAACCAACCCTACACCCGACCAGGGAGTCCAACCTTTGACCTGTACATCAAGCAGATGCTGCATCCACATCAGAGATGTGGCATACAATGGATGTAAAGTTAGTTTAGTTTCTACGCCACGTTTAGCAATATTCCAGCAATGTCCAGGCGGGGAGACCAGAAACAGGCTTCACACATTGTTCCCATATGGGGAATCGAACCCAGGCCTTCGGTGTGACGTGTGAAGGCTTTACTGCTTGGGTACCTCTTTGCCTCATGATGGCTATTCAATGACACATATCAGTGAGAAGGAGATTCAAACCAACTATTTGTGGATCCTCACACAACAAAGGTACACAACCCTGCACAACAAACATTCTCTTCCTGCTTTTGCAGTGAACAGATCAACAACAAAATTCAAGTTTTTATGTTTTTAATGAAATACATATTAGGAAACTGCTGTACAAAATGTCACCAGATTATTGGTACATCTCCTGAGAAACTGGGCCTATGTTCACAAAGGCATGTTAGGGGTATCACAGGGGCTTGTATTGCTTAGGAACATTGTTAGAGAAACATACAGGTGTATAGACTCTAGTGCTATATCATTTTATATTGTGCTAGGATAGGGCCTGTACACCTATATGTCTTTCTAACAATACAAGCCCCTGCGAGCACTTTTACAATCCCATACTCTTACATAAATTGAAGCCGGTCTTAGAGCAATAGACTTAAGTCGGTCATAGCTTAAGATAATCCCACACTCTAACATAGACTAAAGCCAGTCACAGTGCTAAGATAATCCCATAGTTTAACATAGACTAAACCCTGACATAGTGCTATGATAATCACACACCAAACATAGACTGAAGCCGGTCACAGTGCTAAGATAATCCCACACCTAACATAGACTAAAGCCAGTCACAGTGCCAAGATAATCCCACATTCTAACATAGACTAAAGCCAGTCACAGTGCTAAGATAATCCCGCACTCTAACACAGACTAAAGCCAGTCACAGTGCTAAGATAATCCCATACTCTAACATAGACTAAAGCCAGTCACAGTGCTAAGATAATCCCACACTCTCACATAGACTAAAGCTGGTCACAGTGCTAAGATAATCCCACACTCTAACATAGACTTAAGCCGGTCATAACGCTAAGATGGCTCTGTGCAGGTGGTCCCTGAATATGACAGGTGAGTCTATCAATAGTCAGTCAGTGAGTTGGGTTTTACACCATATATTAGCAATATTTCAGCAAGATCGCAGGAGGGACACCAGAAATGGGCTTCATTCATTGTACCTATGTTGGGAATCAAACCTGGGTCTTTGGCGAGAAGAGTGAACGCTGCAACCACTAAGCTACCCCATTTTTATTTTGTGTGAGAAATTTTTTTCTATACTATTCACACTTTGCTAAGGATCAAACCATTGATTCAACAGAAAACTATCATGTGGTATCTAATTTGGATTAAATGTTATTTATGTATGATAGTGTCAAAAACACAATTTTCACACTGATAATCGTTAAGTTTTCCTGTTGGTGTTATTTCTAATTTTCATTCATTGTCGTCAGCCCTAGAGGAAAGATGCAACATTAATGTCAATTAAAACATAGCTTAGCACCTTTGCACTTTAGTCAGGCTATGGTATGGTCCACACTCAGTGAATGAATAGAGAAAAGCTAGTTGACTTCCCTGTGACTTTGATTTCTACACAACCCCAGTCAGTGGCCCACTAGCCTGAGGTTTCAAATTAAATATTCCTGTGCTTCAAATACTCAATAACACTTGGAAATTGTCCAACACATGATGTTTATCGACATTGTAAACACAAAAGTAAAAGGGTTTTACTGTCTGCACTTGTTTACATCGAGTATGGGTTCAAGAGTGAAGTGTCCTCAGCTGGCCGTTCCAGCTGGTTCCCACGGTAGCATCTGGAGTTGCTCATTTGTGACGTCATTCTTACTTTACGTCACAATATGATTTGAATGACGTCACCACTGTTGATGATACAAGAAAACAATTGTTTGAGAAGTTTCTACGTGTTAATACGCAGTGAATAGTCTTGCAGTTTCCGGGAATCTAATACCATTTGATCATGTTTACCAACCAATTAGATTACAGAACACAGTGACTTTTGGTTTACAATTATAAATAATGCCTGATAAAAATGTTCATCATATTAGCAGCATAATGATAAAACACATGCCTACATTCACATGTCAGGCTAGTGAATTTTTTGTGGGATAATTATTTCAGGCAAATCTAGCCTGACTGGAAACTATTTCATACTCTGGCTTCGCTTCACTTGTGTAAGATTTTATGCCACTTTAAACAATATGCCACAATATTGTTAAAACAGACAGACAGGAATCAAACCTGGGCGTTCAGCATGACAAGCAGACGCTTTAACCACTAGGCTACCCCATCTCTCCTATACAGCAAGATGGAATGGTTGGGAGTTCCTTAACTTCTTTAGGAGTAGCATATATGCTTGATGGTAAATGAGAAAACACATGACAAATAATTGCGTGAGTGATTGAGTTCAGTTTTACGCCATGCTCAACGATAGTCCAGCCATACGGCAGGACATATATATGTAAATACGAACATTAACTACGAAAAACTATTCTGGGCAAGACCAATGTGGACATCACCGGGTCCCTGATATGAAGAGCCAAAATAATGCACAACAAAATGGAGAGAAACGTGTCGTCAAATGTGGGAGGGCTTGATGTGACTGAGTTGTTCTCAAGCTGAAAGCCATCTTCCATCAGTAGTCCATTTGTTTAATAGATAATACCAATAAAAGAGTAAATAATATAGGTTTTTTCCAATTTTTCAATTTGTTGAAACTGCATTTTAATGCAGTAACTGGAAAATGAGTCCTGTTCAAGAAACATAAAACATTTCAATTCACATATGGCTATCATGGTTATACACATAATAAAATAATGGGGTTTTCAAAATCCTAATACTTTGAAAATGTCATATCTACAACCAATTTTGAATACATACATAGCTAATAAAAACTAAATATAATGATGTTAAAATAACTAAAAGACATTAAAAGAGTTTTATGCTGCAGATCATCAAAGATGGGTTTCATACATTGTAAACATAGGGAATCGAACCCTGGTCTTTGGGAGAGTTGGAGGTTCCTGGCATGCCAAGGGAGGCAACTCTGCACAAATGCAAAATCCAAATTCTGTGCCTTTGAAAGAAACACAAACATACTATCAAAGTTGGAATTTGGTCTTTCATCATTTAACAGCAGCACTCAGCAATATTCCAGCTATATGGTGGCGGTCTGTAAGTAATCAGGTCTGGACCAGACAAACCTGTGATCAACATCATGAGTGCCAATCTATGCAATTATGATACAATTACAAGTCAGCAAACCTGACCATTAGCTGTCTCTTAGAACAGTTGGGTTGCTGAAAACCAATTCTTACCCAGATTTCCTCAGGTTCCTAGCGGAAGCAATCCCAAAGCTGATTCCACAGATTCAATTGTCCAAAAGAAACAGATAACATCAAGTTGGTCATTAATGACCAATATGGAAATAATCACATAAAAACTTTCACAAAACGTTTAGAAGGCTTCAGTGAGGTCCTTATTGCTGTCACCTAAAAATGTGCAACTGGGTTCATAGAAATATCTTGAAAAGTGAAGAATGAAATAAACAGTTTTCTTTGACAATCTCACATGACGGTAGGTTTAGTTTAGAAACAGTACATTGATATTATACAGTAACACACAACCAACATGAAGGGATGAAGGGCGAGAATATGAATGTGATGACATGTTCATATGAAAATATAAAAAGTCAATATTTACAAAAATTATAAACACTATAAACATACATGGGTTAGAAAATTGGCTATACATCATTTGTACAACGATCATAAAAACTTGTTGATGTTAGTCGAGTTTACAATACAATGGGATAAATAAAATGATGAGCTAAACTGAAACTGGCCTGAAAATGCAGGATTGTTATTCAAAACAAGTGATTTCATTAGGAGCAAAAAACATGACTGTATATTACCACAGATCGGCCTAATTGTAAGGACCCAACAAAGCAGAAGGAGATCGGCTTATCTATCGGTTACACTTTCATAAAACTTCTGGGTTTTTTTCAGGGGTATCTATGGTAATATACAGTGAATCCATAAAGACAGAATCAAGATACTGGTGTTTGATCACACATGTTTCTCAAAAGCTGTTAAAGTGTAATGAACGGTATCTGCTTAAGGTACAAGTTTTGGGTGTGTACATATACTGAAGCACATATGCATGCTCATATGCACACACACAAGCATGTACACACACACGCACATGCACACACATACACACGCACACGCACACACACGCATACACAGCTTGCAAAACACCTTTACACAAGGATATAGGACCACTTCATGAGTCCCCTTAATTTTTTTCTTCAGTATATGAACACAACTTTTGACAGGCACAATCAGATATGACATACTACGTACACTGGACATATCATGAGAATCATATTGTCATATCATGAAAAGATATCCAGGGGTTCAAAAACTCATCGCCATACACCATGAGACAAGCTCATTTTCATTCTGGGCAAACAAATAATGGTACTTTACTTGTCCGTCAGTTACTAGATAATTGCAGACAGTAAATAAACATGGATTTCATTTCATATCTGCTCAAAATATAGCTATTAAATTTCACATTTATGATAAAGAAGGGCAAGTAGTTTTTAAAAGAATTTTGAACCCCCGATATCATCACATATATCTCTATCAAAACGGAACAGTGAATATACACTTGGAAAAAGGTGAAGCACTGTCATATTGCTATATATAAGTATGTTTTTCAACATACAGCCCTTTAAATTGCATGTCAAGAAACGATTGTCTTTATTTATAAAGAGAAATTATAAAGATTTCACATCCAATCCTAACATAAATACCCCATTCTGGCACAATGAAAACAGAACTTTGCAACCATCTACATTGTACTTTGATTCAGGCAATGAAGCTAACAAAGTCTTATGATCAACATGTCTCTTCTAAGCTGATTATAACTTCCATTCTCAAACACAGACTGGCAATCATACCGCTAAGGTGAGCATAACACCGATACTTAAACATAGACCTAGAATCAAAATAGCGCTAAGGTGATTGTAACTCCCATTCTTAAACATAGACTTACGATCAACGTAGCGCAAAGGTGATTGTAACTCCCATTCTTAAACATAGACTTACGATCAACGTAGCGCAAAGGTGATTGTAACTCCCATTCTTAAACACAGACTTACGATCAACGTAGCGCCAAGGTGATTGTAACTCCCATTCTTAAACATAGACTTACGATCAACGTAGCGCAAAGGTGATTGTAACTCCCATTCTTAAACATAGACTTACGATCAACGTAGCGCCAAGGTGATTGTAACTCCCATTCTTAAACATAGACTTACGATCAACGTAGCGCAAAGGTGATTGTAACTCCCATTCTTAAACATAGATTTACGATCAACGTAGCGCCAAGGTGATTGTAACTCCCATTCTTAAACATAGACTTACGATCAACGTAGCGCAAAGGTGATTGTAACTCCCATTCTTAAACATAGACTTACGATCAACGTAGCGCCAAGGTGATTGTAACTCCCATTCTTAAACATAGACTTACGATCAACGTAGCGCAAAGGTGATTGTAACTCCCATTCTTAAACATAGACTTACGATCAACGTAGCGCCAAGGTGATTGTAACTCCCATTCTTAAACATAGACTTACGATCAACGTAGCGCCAAGGTGATTGTAACTCCCATTCTTAAACATAGATTTACGATCAACATAGCACTAAGATTATTGCAACCCCCATTCTTAAACACTGACTTACGATCAGTGAATCATTCAGATTCTTTTGTGGAACGGTGCCCATCAACTTCTACTCTGGCAGAATGGTACTAGTATGAATCCCGTTCATAATTACATGACAAAGTACAATTGTTCTGGTTTCAACATTGTTATTAAGATGCTGTATAGTGACAAGCTGACCAGTTATTTCATCCAGTTAATGTTGAACACCAGCCAGGGAAGCAACAAGTATCATCTTTTCGCAAGACACAACAAGTAATCTACACTCAACCTTCTCCTCTAGCGGCAAGTCCTCTTGCCAGTAAATCACAAGAGGCAGTCTTTGTTACGAGACCAACATACATGCCAATATTGCCAAAACATCCTTGAACATTGGGGCATGTGTAAATATAGAATCAATGCTTCACTCTTTTCCAGATTAACAAATCCTGCTGTGATTGTAAACAGATAGCATGAGATCATGAACTACCTGAAACTTCATTAATAA
Source organism: Haliotis asinina (assembly GCF_037392515.1). Classification (NCBI taxonomy): domain Eukaryota; kingdom Metazoa; phylum Mollusca; class Gastropoda; order Lepetellida; family Haliotidae; genus Haliotis; species Haliotis asinina. The sequence continues at coordinate 20,885,619 of NC_090292.1, read as the reverse complement.
ACTATGGCACTTACAGTATTCCACAAAACAAATTACTATTCACAAACAAAAGGAATAAAACAAGACAACAAAACTAATGAATGTGGTCGTTTTTGTGGCAGTCATTTTGGAACTACCTGAAATTTCTCTAGTCATGTCTTCATTGACAAACAGGAAGTCATCAACGATGTGAATGACACCATTAGTGGCGCCAAGGTCGGAGTGGATGACACGGGCTCGTGCATTCATGAAATAAACTTCAGTATCTGCAATAAATTGAGAGCATACATTAAAATCTCGAAAGGGATATCCTCTCCACAAAGTACTTAATAAGAAGACGTAATCCTAAAAATAATAGTGCATATTACCACACTCTGTGAAATGGCAGCGGTCTGTAAATAATCTAGTCTGGACCAGATAAGCCATTGATCAAAAGCATGAGCATCAATCTGCGTAACTGGGATACGATGACATGTGTCAACCAAGTTCTTACTGAACTAGCACTTTACATTCCATTTGTGCTATATGTTGGTAGTCTGTAATCAATCAAGTCTGGACCAGACAATCCTGTGATCAAAAGCATGAGCATCAATCTATGCAGGTGCGATACAAACACATGTGTCAACTACGTTCTTGTTCAACAAGCACTTTGTGTTACATCTGTACTACTCTGACACATACTTTCCACCTTCCCTCTCACATTCCAAGCATACATGTGTAACAAATTAAGCGAAATATTAGCAAACTTATTACTATATAAGTGAGTGAGTGGTATTACACAGCTTTTATTAACCTTCCAGCAATATACTGATCCCAGAAATGGATAGATGTGTGTTTGGCAGACCAAAATGGAGACAAAGGGATCGATTCAAGTGATGTTCACCTTCTTGCACCAGGTGCAACCTGAGATGAAAACATAGTTGTCCCGACCAAATTCCAGTTGGCACTACTTTTATTGCAATATGTAATGAAAGAAATAAGCTACTGAATTACTTAGATGTTTTATTCAGATGTCTACCTACTCAAAATTTGCACCTGGTGCATGTTCGTCTAATAACTAGGTTGCACTTTGCAATATTGAGCTGCACCTGTGCAAGTAACAATCTACAAGTCGAGCTCTGACACATAATGCCTGGACAGGTAATGGCATCATAAGTTGTTCACTTGTCACGAATGGAACATGGGTTGATGTAACCTCAATGTTTGTTTATGTTCCCTTCGGGTTCAAGGAACACAAACAAACATAGGTGGTAAACCAACCCATGGCCAAGTGACCTGTGAACAACATATTTATCTTACCGAACACCTCAATGTTAATTCTGAATTGTTTGAAGCACAGGCACAAATCTTTTTGCAGTCATTGCTAGATTTTGCAGACAAGAAAAACAGATTTAGCTTAATCTCCCTTCCATCAATTTGCATTCACAAAACATCAGTAATTTCTGTAAATCATACATGATTCAGTGTCATTCACAATACAGAATTACCATTACATGAAGTACCAAATGAGTTTGGCATTCCCACGGGGTACCATATATACCTGTGTATAATGCGAGCTTTTCGTACCTGGAATGAGGGGGTCAGGAAGGGGGGGTTGCATTATACACGGGATATTAGATCTTACGTTTTTTCCCAGCTGTTTCACTTTCAGTTTCCACTGACAATGTCAAACAGTGTTTTATAGTCATGCCAGTACTTCAGAAGAAAACTTCGCATTTAGTCCGAAATAACTGTTAATATCCAAAATAAAGACCATTTGTATTTCGTTTCCTTGTTGTAGAAGGGGGTCGCATTATACGTGGGGTCGCATTATGAGCGGGTATACACAGTATATGGAAATGTTGTTTGCTTGTAAGTTGGGAACACTGAAAATAATAGAAGAGCACTCAGCCAATCAGAAAGTGGCATTTATGAATGCGGTAAGATAAATTTACATACTCTTGTCGTCAATCTTGTTGAAGCGGACCTCCTCCCCTGTGTCAGCTGTATACACATGTGTTCCTCGACTAAGTTGGTCCACGTAGATCTTACGATTTCGCGCAATATGACGTCTTAAAACCTTCAAGTGAACACGAAGAGTATATAAATAATAACAATGAAAAGAATGGATATTTGTAGTAAGAGTTTGTCATCGTCTTCTTATCACTCACTGGATCTCTTCCTAACAAGAGCAAAAATATGTTTCATAAAGCACTCGTGTCAATAAGGTGATTGTAACTCACGCACTCAATTGAAACTAACGATAGACATAACACTGAGTTGATTGAATTTCCTCCACTTTTAGAGAAATGTAGAAGCTGAACCATAGTTGGTTATGATTACTGTAATAGAATTGTATAAAAATTACTTATAACAGTCTTTAAAATTCAGTGCCCAACCATGCGAAATGGTATATTTTATATCCAATGGTCAAATTTAAAAATAGCCTGTCCCATGGTCAGGTAGATACTTTTTACTCCTAATGGTAAATATTACCATAACCAATGACAATATGTGTACTTTCAGGTGACCTAAGGTCAGTTCATTTCCTGTTATTGCAATGTTCCTTGCGATGCCTACAAACAGTAAAGTATTCAGAAGCCTGATTTGTTTTGTTTTTTGTTGTTGGAACCCAGTCAGGCAAGTTTGAAATCGAACTTGTAATTTTATAAAGTTACCATTCTGACTGTCTGGAATTTTTGGAGTTTTAAACACTGTTTATATGCTGTTACAAAGTAAATTTGTACATTACACCTGCTATTTTCAGCTCCGAAGTTTGGAGGTTAGAATCAGAGTTCAAACATATTTTACAGCAAAACAAATTTCAGATCAGATCCAGGATGCTCACTCTATTCCCAGAGACTTTCTTCATTTCATATCTTCCCACATAACCTCTGTTCTAATACATCCATATTTCCCGTTTCTCGCAAATCCCGAAAATTGCAACATGAATTATCTCCCTTCTTTCTATCCAATCCGATCATGTGTTACATCAACTTAGATCCAATGTGGCGGCCGCCATCAAGTTGGTTGATCAATGTGTGAAGATATCTTTGGTATTTCATGTTCAACCAAAAAGCAGAAAGTAGCACAACATAGAGAGTGGGAATTACAAGATTATTATTTGTTGATGTGACACTAAAGGCATTTAATGGCCAGCTTCTCCATTTTCAACAAGGGAGGTGGAGACACCTCTGATCCACGACTACATGACAGTGGGCTCTGTCTTGACCAAACTTTTGGACATCATGCTGGGGAGGAGGTTCTAGTTTTCCCAAAGCATACGGAAATCAAAAAGGCTTTGCAAATGATCACTTTTGCAGCGACATCACTGACTGCACATCTAAATCTGATTGCAACCAATCATGAATCCAGAGTATTCGCACCATGACAGGGCCGTATTTAAACAGAAGTTGTGTAGGAAGACATGACAGGAATAATCTCTGATAGGAGAGAAAGCATAATGTCAAAAGTGAGGTCTTACAGTAAAAGTTAAGAGTGTCAATACGACTATATCTCATATGAATTGCAATTTAGAAGTTGGAAAGCACAATATCGACAAAGTTCATGGATGACAACTTGATTCAGTTTGTAAATTTACCTACAAAGTCAGATTTTCTTACTGTTGTCATTCCTGCTTGACACTGGCACAAGAATTGGTATCGAAATGTTACACTCATGAAATTACAGAAGTTCTTACCAATATTGTTTGTCAGTTTTGTAACAACTTTCTACCAACTGACCACAAAACTAGTCTTATAATTTGAATGATACTAAAAGCATGACTTACATATCTGAGTCGGTTGTTGTCGCGGAATAACTGTCTTCCATAGTAGCTGTTGCCGAAGTTGTCTATTGTGGTGCCGTTTGGCACGAAGACTGTGAACTGGCAGAGGGTGTTGCTCTCCCCACATCCCCCACGAGTAATTGGCGGGGACGCTGATGGCTGGTTGTTACTGTTGGGGTTGGTGCCATAGACATTCTGATTGTTGCTGAAGAGGCTGGGGTCGGCGTAGTTGTAGTCCCTCCTATTGGTGTTGTAGCTGCAAGCGGGCATCCTGTTCATGTTCACATCCTTCAGGTATTCATTCAGGCCTGTGATGCTGAATATGTAGGATGATTTTCTGCAAGGTATAAGTGAGTGAGTGAGTGAGTGGATTGGCAGGCAACTTCAGGCATAAAAGTAGGTGGGGTGCATCTATTGTAACTCAGTGAGTGAGTGAGTGAGTGAGTGAGTGAGTGGATTAGCAGTCAACTTCAGGCATAAAAGTAGGTGGGGTGCATCTATTGTAACTCAGTGAGTGAGTGAGTGAGTGAGTGAGTGGATTAGCAGGCAACTTCAGGCATAAAAGTAGGTGGGGTGCATCTATTGTAACTCAGTGAGTGAGTGAGTGAGTGAGTGGACAGGCAAGCATGTTCGGGCATAAAAGCTGGTGGGGTGGGTCTGTTGTTGAGTGGGTGGGTGAGTGAATTAGTGTGTGTCAGCCAGTGATTTTTTTAACATTTTTGCTGAGCCCACATCAAGACTGACAACTTATGGAAGAAGGATGTTGAGATTATTGATCTGGTTGACAATGTGACGATATATAAAGTAGAAACCGCTTTGCAGTTGTTCCTTGTAAATATTACTGCATAATGAAACTAGACAGACAGATATAGATATAGGATATTTATATAGTGCACATATCCACGCACTAGTGCATGCTCAAGGCGCTGGTATTTTTTCCTTGATTTCTGGATGTCAGTCTCAACAGCACATAGTATTTCAATCTCAACTCCCTGGGGAGTATACAACTCTTGCTGCCACTTGCGCACCGAGTTTATTGTGGCTCTCTCATCCTAACAAGGTACCCAATTGACAGCTGGGTGGACTGGAACAGATAGTCACAGCACTTTGTCCAAGTTTACTGCACGTTGCTGTAACCGCAACTAGGCATATGCACGTGTTCATGTGGCCACCATCTGGTCATCTACCAATGGATTCGTGGGTTCTTTTAAGTGCACTGAAAGAGTCTGCACACAATGTTAACTCCAAGGTTTTTACACCTAGTCACAGGTGGGATCGATCCCGAAACCTCAACCTCGCTGGATCACTAGCCTGGCACCTCAGCCAGTTCGCCCACCATGCGCCTAAACTGTTGCAAGTGGGTCTCTGTCTCAGTTCTCCCCTCAGTACCTGTGAAGGTCCCAGGGTAGAGTAGGCCTTCAGCAACCCATGCTTGCCATAAAGGGTGACTGTGCTTGTCGTAAGAGGCGACTAACGGGATCGGGTGGTCAGGCTCGCTGACTTGGTTGACACATGTCATCGGTTACCAATTGCGCAGATCGATGCTCATGTTGTTGATCACTGGATTGTCTGGTCCAGACTCGATTATTTACAGATCGCCACCATATAGCTGAAATATTGCTGAGTGCGGCGTAAAACTACACTCACTCACTCACTCAGTGTGAAGAGTGTAAATAGAACAACTTTTTCCATGATCGATGTATTTCAAATTCTGTTGGCTGCAGTTTCAGGTTTCAGGACCATGTGTCTTACTTATGTTTTGTGCACTCATCCCAATTTTGAGTCATTTAATCATTCATTGTTCTCATCTCCGACTGTACGATACAGTAACTTGGAGTTGCCACTAATGGCTGTCAATCAAACAGTAAACCATATTTCTGCAGAAGTGGAGACGTTCAGGCCCAACCCATATTTTCTCAGTTCATTAGGGGGTGTATCCATTTCTCTCTCCAGGGATCTCTCTAGTGCTTTGTTACTTGCACTGGTGACAAAGTGCAAAAGAGTTATTGGTCTATCTTGCACCAGGTGCAAATAATTGTTTTAGAAAATAGTGAGTGAGTGAGTGAGTGAGTGAGTGAGTGAGTGAGTGAGTGAGTGAGTGAGTGAGTTTTACGCCGCACTCAGCAATATTCCACCTATATGGCAGCAGTCTGTGACGAATCGGAGTAATGATAAGTGGGTAAAGTTAAAAAAAAAAAGTGCATAAAAGAACTCAAAAGCTAATTTCTTTCATTATGTTGCAGTAAAAGCAGCACAACTGGAATTTGAATGGTGAAACTATTTTTTTATCCAAAGTTGCACCTGGTGTAAGTAGGTTAACGTCTTTTCAATCAAGACCTGCTCTCTGAAATTGTATTCAATAATCAATCTTTTGCGGATAGAAATTTGATACATTTTTCATAGTGGCATTGGGGAGACAAAAACAACATTTTCTTTGACATTTTTTTGTAGAACATAACATTAGGACTGACAGTAGATGAGATTTGGGCATAATGTCCACTGTAGATGAGACATCTACTGTAACCTTTCCATCCAAAACAATATGACAACACTCACATCAACCAGTCCTCACAGTAGATGATGCCAGGGACGTCTCGGTATGGGACGCCAAAGATGCCATCGACGTAGTGTACGAAGCCGTTAGTCACACCCACGTCAGGTCGGATGACCCGTGTCTTCACATAGCCACCTTCAGCCCACGTGTCTGAGGAGTAGAACCATTGCATTGATACTTTAACATGTACTAGAGGTGTGACAATACATTCATATGCATAGCTGCATCGATCCATGGGCCGCCGATACAGTGAGTGAGTGAGTGAGTGAGTGAGTTTAGTTTTACGTCGCACTCAGCAATATTCCAGCTATATGGTGGCAGTCTGTAAATAATCGAGTCTGGATCAGACAATCCAATGGTCAACAGCATGAGCATTGATCTGCGCAATTGGGAACCGATGACATGTGTCAACCAAGTCAGCGAGCCTTGCAGACCACCCAATCCCGTTAGTTGCCTCATACCCCGGGACCTTAACAGGTTGCCGATATAGTGAATTGATAAGTTTCACATAGTTGTATATCCCCATTCAAATAAGCTCAAAAATTCAATAATGATACAGTCAAAGCTGTCTAAACCAGCACTCACTGGGACTGAAGAAAAAATCCCGTTTAGACAACGTGCCGGATTGTACAGCTGATGATAAATATTCAAGCCACAAACGGAACTGAGATTTCATGCTGGTGTTGACACCTTGCTGGATTCGATGGAATTGCTGGTTTTGACAGCTTCCACTGTATATTATTGTATAACTCTGAATATTGCTGAATCATGGCACTGTTTTAAAAATCAGCACAAACTTAAAATTAATTCTATTATTCGACTGCATCCAGCAACATACAGGTGTTTAAGGTGTTTTTTGTCTATGTTTTCTGTTTATAACAGGCTATAATATGCTTTACTTTATTTTGCTACCTGAAAGAGTAACAGCAGCAACAAATTGCTACCTGGTATTTTTTAGTGAAACGGCTTGCGTTCATCAATCAGCTGTCATTTTCAAAGAGCATAGATCTTTTAGTGAAAACGCTTAGGTTCATCAATCAGAAGTCATTTTCAAAGAGCATAGATCTCCACTTGACTGGAGATGTAGAGTGCACCCTTAATTGAATATTTGAAGAAAATTAAACTTGTAGACCCACAGACTTTTCGAGGTTTTGATCCTATAAATCACTGATGGACAGGTGGGGGGCTGGGGAGAGGTGAGAGAGTGCAGACAAACACCCTTAATTGAATATTTGATGAAAATTAAACTTGTAGACCCACAGACTTTTCGAGGTTTTGATCCTATAAATCACTGATGAACAGGTGGGGGGGTGGGGGGTGGGGGGGTGAGGGAGTGGATAGAGGGTCAGGAGATACATTACGGTTCCACGTGGTCAAAGACAGTAATGGGGACAGAGAGGGAGGGATTAATTACGACAAACTGCTGCTACCAGGCATTTTGCTGCCTATTTCCTAACCAGGTAGCAATTACTTGCTACAAGTTAAGATGTTAATTTTGAGCACTGCTCCAAGTCAGAATCAATAATTTGACCGCTTTGATTAGACGATTTTGTGTATGATTTTCATGGGTTTTAAATGCAATCCTGTTTTACATGATGACTTACGATGAATGTAACTGTTCAGGTTTGAGGTTGGTCTGTTTTGCTTCCTGTTCTTGCAAAAGAAACTGATTAAAGTATTTGATATTTTAAAGGTCACATGCAACGTACAACACAACTTTGCAGATTCTGATAGCTTTCGGTATGCACTTACCGAAACAAGTCATCAAAAATGCCAATTCAACCTATAAAGTTGAAAAAAAATGCAATGGAAAAAAGCCTGCGAAATCGGAGTTCACATGATTCACTAAATTTCCCCCAGGGAAGGGAAAAACTGGTTTCAACAGCTGCACTCATAACGTATGTGCAGTGAGTAGGTGCGCGGAGCTCGAAACTGTATGCATGTCTGGAGTACGAGGTCGTGAGTAGTAGTCTAATCTTGGTTGTGTACATAAACAAGTAAATAACAGCCGGCTAAGTGTATCGGCAAATGAACCAGTGGCCAATGACAAGGTGTCGCCACACATGAGTGCACGTCTGACTGGGTGCCCTGACTGTGTTCGGTATCACGACTGCTTTGTTTAAAGGAGGTACACCCAAGTACAAAATATTGCACCTTTGATTTGTGATTATACGCTTATAAATTTGTTTATTTGTTTCTTCACAATCACCAATGCATTATATATATCATGATTAAGTGACAACTGTGTTTTAATTATGTTTGATTTTTTGGTCGCATGTGACCTTTATGGTTTTTTATCATCACTTTCATCCTTGAATATGCACATCTGTACATTGTACTTAAACCTTCAATGGACGTCCTTCTATTGTCTTGCCAGGTTCCCTATTAAACCCCATAAATTTCTACAGGCAGTTTTATGGGGATTCTCTGTGAAATCCCAAGGATTTTCTACAGAACTGACCACATCCCGAGGATTTTCTACAGAAGTGCTCACATCCCGAGGATTTTCGGAGGAATACCCCCTAACTTTGAGAGATCTACCGTTTACCGCATGACTAGGTGATTTCACTCTTAATCTATCGGAAGGCATTTGATGTATATTGATTAATTAGCCATCAAAACACTATCGACGCATGTCACTCGGGTTGTTCATTTAAGGATTTGGCAGGTGTGGGAACATCTCATTAGTAACGAAAACACATGTTAAGTAGGATTAAGGTAAACTAGACTGTAATTGTACTGTGTATATAACACTTATAAATCGACCCATACTATCTGTTGTGATGCAAGTTAAAAATAGAATGCCACATGATCTAAGTCATGTGATCCCGTTTAGAAGTTTACTTTCTGCAGACAGCATAAATTCGACACAATGTCATAAGTTTTTAGGGCATTTAAAATTAAAAAAAACAGAATATGCAGCTGGTAAAATAGAGACTTTTTGTCATCGATTTACGTTTTTTCATCTAACTTAGTGTTTCAATATAGCGTGGGGGTGTAAAGCCCACGAAGAAAGGAAGAGAGAGATAGCGAGGTTCGGCTGTCAGCCATTTATCAAACCGGAAGTCTCTTACAGTTTGTAATCCGAACATGCCAGAACTCCGTGCATCAAACTGATAACCGGGCAGTGCCAGTTATTGTAACATCCTCCCCTTTTTGTAAAACTTTAAACTTGAACGTACAAATGAACAGCCACTCAAATCACCACTTATACTAGTGATGAGTGAAATGTTTAAGAATGAAGATGAAAGTTAATGAACTTAAAGAGTTATTGCTTTTTAACTGAAATGATATCCTGTAAGTGAAGTCAAATCTGAGTCCTTTGAAGAATCCTTACACACTGAACACAATTATCAATTAACAGTCTGTTTGAACTTGAATCTCAGGTTCATCAGTTTACTTCACGGACACCTCAAAGTCTTTGAGGTATGCAGGCAACCTGCTCTGTCGGGTAGATCGCCTCGGGCTGTCTGGAACCTCAGGTATGGGTTTTACCTGCGATGTGGGTGTGTTGGTCTCAGGCACTGAGACAGGTTTGGGTGACACCATAGGTGTCAAATGTTGAGTCACAGGTGTGACGTCTGGCCTTACACCAGACTCAGCTGCCTTTAGCTGTTTCGGCTTATGTGTAGGAGCATCAGTCTCACTTGATTTCCTCAAGTGAACCCTGTTTCTTCTGTAAGAACCATTCCCACTCTCAATCTCATAGGAACGTTCATCTAGTTGTCTCGTCACAGTTCCTTTCTCCCACTCTTTCTGTCCTAGACGATGTGGTTTTATGCGGACAATATCTCCAACTTCCAGGGGAGATAAATCTTTTGCATGACGGTTGTAAGACTGTGCGTCCTTTCTCTGGGCATTCTCAATCAATCTGCGATTGTTTAGGTAGTCACTCTTATCTCCAGGCTTCAGCAGTTGTTCTGACATTGGCATAAGAGATCTCGTCCTGCGGTTAAACAGTTTCTGGTTCGGACTGGTCCCGGTGTTCTGGGTCGGAGTATTCCGGAGCTCAAGCAAACAGAGATAAGGGTCCATCTTGGATCTCTTGCACTTACTCATCATGGTTTTCGACACTTTCACACCAGATTCAGCTTTGCCGTTGGCGTTCGGGTGTCTTGGAGAACTGGTACAGTGGATGATGTCCCATGCTTTTCACTGATGAACTGTGGACCATTATCCGAGATAAGCTGGTTCGGAATGCCATGTCTTGCGAAGTGAATTTTCAATGCTTTAACCACTGCTGAGGAGGTAGTCGATGGAAGATAGTCAACTTCCCAGAATCCACTGAAATAGTCAATGGTAAGAAGGTATTCACGATCCTCGAACGTGAACAGATCAGTCCCTACTACTTCCCACGGATGATTGGCGATGATATTTATCAGAGATTCTTTCTGCTGTGTTTTACAGTAGGTCTGACAAGCATCACAAGATTCTGTGATCTGTTTGATCTGGTCAGTCATGCCTGGCCAGTACACACACTCTCTCAGCATACTTTCTTTTCCAAGATGAGATGAGTGAAGGAGTGATTTGATTCTAGTTCTTATGTTTTCAGGTACAACGATGCGTTCTCCTTTGAACACCAGGCCATCATGGACAGTGAATTCATCTCTAGCAGAGAAGAATGGAGCAAGTGATTCGTGTAAGTCTTTCTTGCTTTCAGGCCATCCCTTGAAGATTACAGATTTGAGAATGTTTATTGTCTCGTCTTCCTGTGTTGCCTTTCGTAATTCTTCTATTTTTTCAGGGCTGACTCTCAGGTGCCCAACTGCATTCACCACTGAGAACATATCCGGTTTGTTGTCTCGAGTGATGGAGTTGATGTATGCTCTAGAGAGCATATCAGACAAGTACATCTGCTTCCCGGGTCTGTACACCACGTTAATGTCGTACTGTAGGAGTCGCAACATCATGGACTGAAGTCGCTTGGGTGCCTTGTAGAGAGGTTTTCGGAGAATAGCCTCAAGAGGTTTGTGATCTGAATGTATGATTGTTGATCTGCCAAATGTATACTGGTGAAATTTCTCCAGAGCGAAAACAATGGCCAGACATTCTTTCTCAATCTGTGCATAACCACATTCAGTGTTGGATAGTGCTCTACTTGCATAGGCTAGTGGTCTACCTTCCTGTAGCAGGGCTGCGCCCAGTCCCTGGCTGGAAGCATCACACTCAATATGTAGGTCCACCCTAGGATCATAGTACCTCAGCACAGGTGCCTCAGTGAGAAGTTGCTTGATTTCTGTTAATGCTGTCTCTTGTTCATCAGTCCACTCCCACTGAACTTCCTGGTGGGTGAGCCTTCTAATTGGTTCCATTACATCGGACAGTCTTGGGAGGAATTTAGCCAGATAATTGACAGTTCCTTGTAGGCGGCGAACTGCATCAACATCATTTGGTGCTTCCATATTCAGAATTGCTTCAACTTTCTTCTTGTCTGGTTTCAGTCCATCTGCAGTTATTTCATGTCCCAAGAATTCAATGTGATCAGTCTTAAAAACACACTTTACTCTGTTCAGTCTAAAGTTTCTCTCACTACACCTCTGAAGTAGTTTCTGGAGGTTTGAGTCATGTGCTTTGTCATCTTCTCCGTGCACCAACACATCATCTGCTACACAGAAAACACCTTCTAGTCTTTCCAGATTCTTGTGCAGCATCCTCTGGAATATCTCAGAACTAACCTTGGTTCCGAAAGGAAGTCGTAACCAGCGGTATCTCCCGAAGGGTGTTATAACCGTGGTAAGATAGCTGCTCTCCTCGTCAAGTACACAGTGCCAGTAGCCGTGAGTCAGGTCAACTTTACTGAACACCTTTGCTTTTGCAATCTCTGGGAGTGCATCTTCTATAGTTGGTAACGGGTATATTTCCCGTTGCAGAGCATCGTTGAGAGATTTGGGATCAATGCACACACGTAGTTGTCCCGTTTTTTTTACCTGTACAGATATTTGAGAGCACCATTCAGTAGGCTCTGTAACAGGTGCTAGCACGCCCAGCTTGACCATCCGATCAAGCTCTTCCTTCAGCTTGGGCTTTATAGCAATGGGAACTTTTCTTGGTGGGCACTGAGACGGCATAGTTCCTTCCTTCACGTGAAGGTGAACAACTCCTGGAAAAGTACCTTGGGAGCCTTTGTCGAAAACATCTTTGAAGTTTGCCAGCATATCTTCTGTGGTGATGGCGTTGATTTGTTGAAAGTTGTGATAGTTGACCGTGATGAGCTGCATTTCTTCTGCTGACTTCCTGCTGAGAAGAGGTGTCAGGTTTTCCTTGATGACTTGGAATTCAATGTCATATGTTAACTTGGTCTCTGGGTTGGTGATCATCAGTGTGCACTTTCCTAGTGGCTTTGTGATTGTCTGGTTGTACATTCTCAACTGTGTTTCACTGTTCTGTAATACACTGTCCACAAACTTGATAGGGATAATGTTCACTGTCGATCCACAGTCAACTTGGAATGTCACAGTGTTCTTGTCTTCAACCACCATGTCGGCTAGTATGAGATCATTGTCTGGTGTCTTAACCTTGTTAACATCTTCTGCTTGTGTTTGTGAGAGAGTGAATACATAACTATCTTCTGGTTGGTCACAATCACCTGAGCAATTTTCTTGAGCCTGAACCCCATGTACAGGTTTCTGATTGGCTGTACAACATATGTCAAAATGGTTCTGTCTTTTGCATAGTTTGCATGTCTTTCCCCATGCTGGACAGAGTTCTTTGCGGAATACATGTTCTCTGCCGCAAAATTTGCAGGTGTTTAGACGAGGTTGCTGTCCCTGGTAGTTGTTTGACCTTTGACTGTTGTATGTGCTTCTGTTATTGTTGTTATGCTTTTGTCTGAGATGTTGTTTCTTGTCTCTGTGATCACGTGATGTGCGTTGTGTTTGTCTTGTGACTTGGTTTACTTCTGACTGTGCTGCTGTAATAACTTTCAACTGAGAAGCTGTGTTTTCATGACTTCGACAAATGTCTATGCATTTAGCTAGTGTTAGCTTGCGCTCCTGAAGCAAGCGTTTCCTAGTATTTGCATCCGATATGCCTAGGACTATTCTGTCCCTTGTAAGAGAATCTCTAAGGCAGTCACAAAAGTTGCAGGTTTTCACTAGTTGCTTTATGGCTGCTACATAAGAATCAACATTCTCGTTTGTTTGTTGGGTCCTTGTGTTAAATTTGTATCTCTCAAAAGTTTCGTTGCTTTCCCCTAGAATATGAGAATCTATCTTTTCAATAATGTCCTTCACTGCATCATTCTCTGAGGGATCGCAAGAATTGTAAACCTGTAGTCCTTCTACTCCCATGGTAGAGATTAGATACGATCTGAATATCTTCTTGTCGCTAGTATCATCGCTCCTCCCGGTGATTATACAATAATGTCCCCACATTTGCTTCCATAGATTCCAGTTTTTGACCGGATCATCCGCTAACTTTAGAGGGTCAGGCGGTCTGATATGACTCACATCATTTTTGACGGGTGCCACGCTTTGGCTAGAAGTGCCTTCCGTTGATTCGGCAGACGACATTGTCAATTTTCAGAGAAAGTTCATGCAATGTTCTTGAATTAATATTTTCAGAGTGAGATAGTAGTATAATGTTGCACAAATATCACCAGTTCAATCAGATATCACAAGTAAGCTCCATATTCGTGACTAAAGTCATGTCACTTGTCCCACATGGTTTTCACTTCAGATACTCAAGGTCACGCGCTATCACGCACCGGTAGAATGTTAAGTTCATGTAAAATTGATAGTTAATTGTCAATGAAACAAGGGTTTCAACACAAACCGGGAGGGTAGATTCGTTGCTGACTCCGCTGCCACCATGTTTCAATATAGCGTGGGGGTGTATAGCCCACGAAGAAAGGAAGAGAGAGATAGCGAGGTTCGGCTGTCAGCCATTTATCAAACCGGAAGTCTCTTACAGTTTGTAATCCGAACATGCCAGAACTCCGTGCATCACACTGATAACCGGGCAGTGCCAGTTATTGTAACACTTAGCACCTGAAGTTCCACACGCTACATGATTACGTCTGTGACAACCTGACAAATGGTAACCTGCGTTCTGTCTTCTATGTATTATTGGTACACTTATATGTTTTGACGATTCACTGTTATTACTATTGATTGTTGATTTATTGATATATGTACATGAAAAAAGTTTGCTTTCATTTAATATTCATGTTCTGCTTGTTTGATCAAGTTAACCAGATGTCTCGCTATCAGGACGATTTTCGAGTGAAACCAAAATGTCCGGATAAACGTGGCTCGACTGTATTGAAAACTTTTAATATATAGTGCCGATACCTGGTTTGAACCTGCAACCGTTCAATTACAAGTTTGGAGGTTTTAGCCACTAGGCTATGAAGGATCATGGTAAAGAATGAGCTTGTTTGTCAGTTTGTACCACATGTTCCTCACAAGAAAAATAGTAAGCCCTTGGCCTCGGGAAATCCGGTTGGACCTGCAGACCCGCCCAATTTGCCTCTATCATGAGCATACTATTCCAAACAAAACCTCGGAGTCGGTACTGATCCTTTACATAGCTGTTGATTCAAAAACAGTTAAAGCTTTACTAGAGAAGTCGGTGGGAAAATATGCAATTCTTATGAGAAGATTGATATTTTATCCCTATCCTGACTCATACTTATTTGCTTTCTCATCCGTCTCTTCCAAATGGTCAAGTGGAAACATGAATTCCTTCAATGCCCTTGAAGCAAACGTACAAATACTCTCCCTGAATTACCTCCCTTTCTTCCTGCCACAAGCACCCACCCACATGACCTGTGGACACCTGGTCTCAGCTCTAACGCATGGATAGAGAAACAGATAACACATAAGCAGTATACAGTTGACCAACTGACCGTTGCCCTGACTGTAGATCTTGATGTTCCAGCCTCGATACTGGGACGGCGTCTCAATGCGAGCCTGGTAGTCTCCGTTGACGTTGGTGATGGCAAACTCAAGACCTGGTTCCAGCATGTTTAACTCCACCACCTGCCAGGATGAAGTTGTAACTCTTTGACATGGAATGCATTAAGAGTGAGTGAGTGAGTGGGTGAGTGGGTTGGTTGGTTGGTTGGTTGGTTGGTTTTAAGGTCACTTTTAGCAATATTCCAGCAATATCATGGCTGGGGACACCATGAATGGGTCTTAGACATTGTACCCATGTTGAGATTGTGTCAAAAATCATACTCTTTTACTCCTTACTTCTCACATCTGAAGTGGCATTACAACACTCTTATCACACATCCAGCTGCATTTCACAGAATTGATATTGCTGGAATATTGCTAACAGTGGTGTAAAACTAAACTCACTCACTCACTCATATTAATGAGAAAAGTTCAGAAACACAAATAATGCAGCATTAACCAAATGCAAAGAAACATTTCATTCTTCAATAACCAATCATCAAACACAGAGAAACAAAAAAGAAAAAGAGCACTACCACCATTTTTAAGTCAAATTGTTGCCATGGAAATATAAAAAATAATTTCTTCAGAAATCCAGAACTATCAAAAACCAACAACACACTACCAGACCTATCATATAATGTGAGAAATTTGGTGAAGAAATAGTGAACAGTCAAAAGTTCTGCTCCACAAAAGACAAATGTGCACAGACAGATGCATGATTCATTTCAATACCCCGCCACAAAATGTGTTGCAGGGGATAAAAGTTTCTCAGAACAAGCACAATAAAAATATAACACAAGCTAATTCTCATAACCTGGCTCATTTTGATGCTAAAACATCTTCAGATTTTCAACAGAAGCCCCCTTAACCCTTAACTGTCTACAATCAGTTTTCCAAGCAGTAGTATCTTACCATTCTGTCGATCCCTACTGCTCAACTTACATAATTGATAAGAGTTTGGTTGTTGAAGAAGTCCACGCCATGCAGGTACTGTAGATTGGTGAAAGCGGTGTTCATCGGGACAAACACTGTCACCCCACTGGAGGTGACCAGGAAATCCTGTAATTCCTTCCGACTTCTGTCAAGAACTTGTCGGAACTGACTGCAAAGAAAACCAATAACATTAAAACCACTTTAAACATCCTCAGAATTCCAGACCTTAGTTCATACTAAGGACTCTGGGTACAGGCCTTAAATATGTCACTAGGTTTGAGTGTTTGATGACACTAGTTCAGGTGTTTGGTGACACAGGTTCAGTGTTTGACAAGATCGGTTTATATATGTTTGACAAGACTGGTTTGAGTGTTTGACAAGACTGCCTTGAAGTTTAGATACATAATCAAAATGCGTCTTAGGTGTAGATCATCATGAGCAATGTGTGGGGCGGTGGGCTAGCCTAGTGTTTAAAGTGTCCACTCCTCACACCAACAACCAGGGTTCAATTCACCAATGGTACAATGTATGAAGTCCACTTCCCGTGTTCTCCACTGTGATACCGCTGAAAAATTACTAAAATTGGTGAAAAAAACCTCACTCACTCATGAGCACTGTGTTACCATTACTACTTTAATACAAAATATATGATATTGTCTAAATTGATGACTTGGCTAACCGGTAGTCTTAAGAAAAGTTGTCCCTCAAACAGATTTTATTTATAATGAACAGTGGAACCCTGTTTATCCATACAAAGGTACTCCTACTAATCATCTAGCCTGAAGCACATTATTTTCATAACTCTAGCTGCAGTGCTAAAGCCCTAAATGAAGCAACACTAGATTTCCCCAGGGTCTGATTCTTAAACAAGGTCTACCTGGGACTCCTTTTCAGTTTAAATGAGTTTGTTACAATCAAAATTATACATATTCAGAGACTAAGCATTAGTGTACCAATCATGATCAGACAGACTGAATGCTAGATGAATCACACTGGAAACCGACATGAGTTAGCTCCCCTTCCCAGGTCAAACTGAATTTGCAACAAAGTGTCACAAACTAAAGCCTATGGGGTCATTGTCGGCACGGGTATGTATACATATATATATATATATGTATACAGATATGTATTCCAAGGATGTTTCAGTTGAAGATGTTTATGAACATTAAGCAGTCTTTACTGCCACAATAAAAATAATACGATATTGTCAGCTACATATCAGTGTAGTACCTGAGCTAAAATGAACCCTAATCCACCAAAAACATCAAAGGAAGTAGTATTGGGAATCAGACTGAAAGAGTTTGGTTTTATGCCGCTTTGAGCAACATTCCAACAACATCACGGCAGGGGACATCAGAGCTGGGCTTCCTGGACTGTACCCATGTGGGGATTCGAACCCAGGTTGTCAGGGTGATCAGTAAACACTTATACCACTAGACTACCCCACCATCCTGTTGGGAATCTGAATCACTGTTAAGCTCATGTTTTGCACTCTGAAACTTAATGGTTGGTTTACTTCATTTCAATGTTTTACACTAAAACAACAAAATTCTGATTGACTGAATTCTGACTGTCTTTCACAATCAATAACTATTTCTAAACCATCTCTAAATTGATTTTTGATTATTTTCAATCATCAGAACACCATGAAAAGGGAGGTTTCTCTCATTTCCATGGATGTGGAAAGGTAAAGGTCACTACCTGAGAGATGTATCCAGCTGTATCTGTTCCCGAGCCGTGTTGTAGACATAACCCAACAGACTGTCCACGAAATGGATGACACCATTGGACAGAGTGAGGTTGCCCCTGGTGATCTGAGCATTGACACCTCCTGCGCTCACATACACTGGAAATATGACAATACCGTCTTTCATATTCTCACACCATGCTTACCCTTTGTTGCTCTGTGAAACAACTTTATCTTAAATAAATATATTTATTGAAAAATCTGAATTAGAAAGTATGCACAAATCCTAGAATACTGAACCTTATGCCTGATATTGTTGCAATATGATGAGGTTCCGCTACATTAGATCAGAATCACGTGCTCCTGGGCGAGTACCGTATATAAACAATTGAAGAGACATGTGACAGCTGTGACTGGATTAAAAGGGTAAGACGTTTATGTTTATTAAAAACACATCCATTCAGTAATTAAAACTGACCACAATTTTAGTGCTGTCATTTTTTCCCCGTACTTATGCTGATGTGTGTACAGATATTTTAACATTTGGTGCGGACCTGGAGTTGATGTGTTCATCTTCCTGTGATCAGAAAGTTAGCCAGACAGGCTGGCCAGAATTTATGTTTTATTGTAGTTTCAAGGCCAGACTGTACCCATGTGTACATGGAATGGCTATTGATAGCCTGGGTAATTTTTTTTAAAAAGTAAAAGGTTATTATAGAAGTTCATGGGAAAGCATTTGGTAGAAATAGCAGTTGGTGTAGATGGAATATCTTATCTTCAGTAGAAGCCCTCTAAACTGGCATTTGTTGGGACCAGCAAAAAATGCCGGTATAGAAGGCATGCCGGTTTAGAGAACTTTTGCTTCTTCAACCTGAGAATGATCTTCCATGTGCCATGAAATATGACCGAACAACATGTTGATAGTCATAATACCCTTTTGGAATAGACCAAGACTGCATCAAAATCATTCATTGCTGAATTTTCACTTCAAGAGTAAATTACAATTAAGCCCGCTTGACTGGCCTAGCCATCTTGATGCTGTTAGTGACTGACAAATTGTGACACGACAATTGATTTATTAGACAAGTGACACGTGTCCCCCACCATCTTGCCTAATCCTTATCCATACTCCTTTTATCACGCAACATCAAAGAGCTTAGTGCTGATGGTAATCCACTGTCTTGTTCATACATGTTTAGCCAATCAACACGTGAGTTCAGATACCGGATGCCGGTTTAATGCAGTGTTTTGAATACTTTAGTTTACCAGCTGGCCATCGGGGCCTGCTGCTATCTGCCGGCTTTAAAATCTACAGGCCTTGAATGAAATCTGCAGGCCCATTTGGTCAAAGTCAAACCAATAAATACAAAATAGACTACACTGTACACAGTCTTACACTGTTTCCACAAACTTATTTGAAGCCTATCTCACACAGAGTTTTTTATTTGTTAGACAGGTGTTGACATTCCTTTGACATGTCAAAGCCTAAGTTATCATAACATGATGGATCGTGGATGATTCCTGAACGATAATAAAGTCAAAAAGAGGAAACATTCCTGTTGAAAAATAATTGTCTGATAATTTACTGGAGGCCATAAGGGCCTGCACATATTTGAAACTGCCGGCCTGATATAATAACAATCGGCACTGGGCATCTGGGCCAGCGGTTATTTCAAACGCTGGTTTAAAGAGTGTTAATTACTGTACAAACAGTCAATAGGCTGGTCTTTGTTGTGCCAAAATACGGAATAGATTCACACTGGATTAGAGTGTGTGTAAAGAAAATAAATGAACTAGGTTCTTCCAGGACCCAAATATAATGCCGATATTGAGAGCATGCTGGATTAGAGTGCAGTCAGTTTTGAGGGTGTCCACTGTATCTTCTTGGTATTTATAGCTGGGTAAGTTGGTTTGTCTTTAAACGCCACAATGAGCAATATTTCTGGTATATATTGGCAGTCTATAAATAATGAAATCTGGACTCCACAACCCAATGAGCATTGATCTGTGTAATTGGAATACACTACAAGTCAGCAAGCCTGACCACTCAATCCTGTTAGTTGTCTCTTATGACAAGCATTGGTTACTGAAGGTCAATTCTGAACTGAATCTTCACAGGTAAATTAATATAATAGAAGAGTACATGAGTACTAAAGCCTGGATAAGGCAGGTAGTAAGACAACACCCTGTCTGATCTAGCAAAGTGATTAGAGTAATTAGAGAGAAGTACTGGTTACTGAAGACCAGTTCTAACACAGATCTCTTCATGGTATTTTTAGTAATAAGGGCAAGCAGCTACCCAGCATATATTTGTAACTTTGCGAAAAGAATATAGCATTAAAACATGCAAGTCAAACCAAGGTCTCTTAGTTCTCCTTTATCAAACAGGCACACATGAATACCTAAATGTTGTAAGTCTAACAGCAAGTACTAACTTGCACTTTCCACGTCTGTTAAATTCCCCCACTGCCTTACTGGCTTACCAGACTCTCGGATGTTCTTCTTGAAGACTGCTCTCCCGTCCAAACACTGGAAGCCCTCGTTGTGGTTCACGAACGACGTGTAGACGGCTAAGTTGGGAATTGCATGCTGCTTGATCACCTGGACATAAAAATACAACAGAATAATTCCTGAATATTGGTCCATAATAAATCAGTTTGCAACTATTCATCGCATATGTACATCATCATCATCATCGTCGTCATCGTCATCATCATTGTCGTCGTCATCATCATCATCATCATCATCATCATCATCATCATCTGTGTGCAGAGTGTGAAATAGCCACTGGCCTGCTAGTGAAAATCCAGTCAAGTCAGCAAATCTCCACAATCACTGGACTGACTGGCTTGTGAATATTCATGGGGTCATTTTGTGAATATATCACTCTCTCCTACTACTTAAGCTGTAATACTTATAAATCATGCAAGATTACGACCTGATAAAAATGTTCATCATATTAGCAGCTTCAAGATAAAACCTGTGTCTGTATTCAACTATCAGAATTATTTTGAGGGCTAGTAACTTCCAGACATGAATAGCTTGACTGGCTGGCATTGTAAACTTGGAAACTATTTTCTGCATGGTCTGTGTGTGTGGAGAGGATGAGGAAATGAGACAGAGATGGCAACGAGGTGGTCACACATAGTCAAGAGTTATGCTCACATAATGGTCAGTTTACACATGATAAATAGCCTTACTACAAAGCTTTATTGACAAGACAGTCCTACGATACCTAACATTGTTGATATTTCTCTCCTGTCGCAAAGAGGGATCACATTTCAGTTACTGAACTTACAAGTTATTATAGTTTCAGACTTAAGAGAGAGAGGTCTAGCATTTTTCAGCCAGATAGCAAAACATGGTAGAGTTTAAAGTCTCGGTGAACTGTGACGAAAGTAATATTTTTTCATGATAATGAGAGAGAAGGAAAATGATAGAGTCTCAGGGAGAAAGTGTGAGGGAGACAGACACAGAGAGAAAAGGAAGAGAGAGGTTATAAGAGAGAGAAGGAAGCGGATGTGAGAGAGAGTTGAGCAAGGAGGGGAGAGGGAAGGAAGAAGAATGGAAACAAGAGTGAGAGAAGAGATCTAATGGGGACAGAGGGAAAGAAGAGGAAAGAGGAAACAAGAGAGAGGAGAAATATAGGGGTGAGAGATGGAAGAGAGAGAGGAGAAATATAGGGAAGAGAGAGAAGGAAGAGCAGAGGAAATGAGAGGAGAAACATATCAGAGAGAAGCAAGAGGAGAGAGGAAATGAGAGAAAGAAGAGGAGAGAGGAAACAAGAGAGAGGAGAAAAATAGGGGAGAGAGAGAAGGAAGAGGATTGAGGAAGAGAAATATAGAGGAAAGAGAAGGAAGAGAGAGGAAATGAGAGGAGATATATAGGGGAGAGAGGGAAGGAAGAGAGAGGAAATGAGAGGAGAAATATAGGGGAAGAGAGAAGGAAGAGGAGAGAGAGAAGGAAGAAGAGAGAGGAAATGAGAGGAGAAATATAGGGGAGAGAGAGAAGGAAGAAGAGAAGAAATGAGAGGAGAAATGTAGGGGAAAGAGAAGGAAGAGGAGAGAGAGAAGGAAGAAAAAGGAAACAAGAGAGAAGAGAAATATAGGAGAGGGAGAAGGAAGAGATACGAAACAGAGGAGAAATATAGGTGAGAGAGAGAAGGAAGAGGACAGAAGAAATAAGAGAGAGTGAAGGAAGAGGAGAGTGGAAACAGGAGAGAGGAGAAAGGCAGGGGAGAGAGGGAAGGAAGGGGACAGAAGAAACAAGAGAGCCAAGGAAGAGGAGAATGGAAACAGGAGAGAGAAGAAATATACGTGAGAGAGAGAGGGAAGGAAGAGGAGAGAGAAACAGGGTGATGTTTACATACACTGGCCAGCTGAGGTTGTTTTGAGCGGAGTTCATCCAGTTTTTCTTTTGGTATTTTGCTGATGGCTTCGTCTGTCGGGACAAACATGGTGAAGCGGTCACTGTTGGTAAGTGGACTGATGGCCTGGTTGTAGTAATCTCCACGAACATACTCAGTCACTTCCGTGAAGAACTTCATCCTGTACATGAACAGACATGGACATTAATGGACTGAAGCATGTCATTGTCACTCATCATTTAGTTCTAAAATTTATATAGTGCACATATCCATGCATCTAGTGCTTGGCGCTGGTAAATGGCGCTGGTAAATGGTTCCCTCAGTTTATTGGTTGTCAGTTTCAACTCCACATTGTATTATCAATCTCAACTCCCTGGGGAGTTTACAACTCTTGCTGCCACTAACGAGGTATCCAATTCACAGCTGGGTCAACTGGGATACATACTCACAGTACAGTTTCCTGGTGTTTGGGGTTTTTGATTGGATTAAGGTAAAATATTTCATGAACAAAAAATTCATACAATCTTATAACATCGTTCAACCTTCCTTCAGACAAGATAACTTATTCATGAACTGTTGCATTCCTATGAATGTCATACATTTTCTATCGCAAACCCGCCATTGCAGTCGAAGCAATCTCCACATCTCACCAGACGTGACATCATATGTTCGTTTTGTTGGCTCTACATATTTAGTGATGTAATAGTAGGGTGTATCAAAACACTCATGCCATACAGTCAAAGATTTCAATTGTAGAGATAATAAACAATTTCTTGTTCTAATTTGCCCCATAACTGAGAACAAAACAGTAGATTTAATTTAATTTAATTTAATTTAATTTAATTTAATTTAATTTAATTTAATTTAATTTAATTTAATTTAAAAGTAGAGTCCTAGTCCCACTTCTCTCAGAGCAGGATGGTGAGGGAGAGGCTGTTCGCGGAACTGAAGTTGAGGTCATAGGTCCAACATCTCCTTGGACAGTCAGACTGGACATTGTACCGGTGGCTGCAACTGCTTCCAAGCAGTGCAGAAAGCACTTAACATCCTGTCAATATCTAGGAGTTGGTCATGATCCCAAGATACAGATAGAGGTGGCAGCACCACCACACTAGTAGATTGTTTTGACGAGTTCGTAGTGGAGCGGAAAATCTATTGGGATCACCAAACTGCAGAACAAGACATCGAACTAGTTTTGATCGTACCATGGAATGAGACACCAAATGACATTTTCGGATTGGATCGGACTTGATGAAGTAGAATGAGTAATCAACCTGTGCTGGTTCACTGAACCGAATTAGGTTGACAAACTGGTGGTGCTTGTTGAACTGGATAAAGGTGCTGCTGATTTGTAGATATGAACAACGCAACCGAAACAACGGAGACATATATATACCAAACAGTTGTCTTATGAGATAAGAGTGAGTGAGTGAGTGAGTTTAGTTTTACACCGCACTCAGCAATATTCCAGCTATATGGCGGCGGTCTGTAAATAATCGAGTCTGGACCAGACAATCCAGTGGTCAACAACATGAGCATTGATCTGCGCAATTGGGAACCGATGACACGCGTCAATCAAGTCAGCGAGCCTGACCACCTGATCCCGTTCGTCGCCTCTTACAACAAGCACAGTCACCTTTTATGACAAGCATAGGTTGCTGAAGGTCTATTCTACCCCGGGACCTTCACGGGTCCACTGAAATAAGAGTCCGACTAGGTTTCCAGAAACTTCTAACTGTCGGTAGCTGGCTTGGTAAATTGTTTAGCAACTTTTACTTTTTCTGTCCAAAAATTCTGAGCTCAAGAGGGACCATGCTCCTCAGAATATTTCCATGAATCCTTGTCCGTAAGGTGGCGTGTATCAACTTTACAATAGGCAGCAAATTTATCGTCCAACAAGTCTTTGCAACATTGACATCTATTGTCCCAATTGCAAAGTCCAATACAGTCAATACACAATGTGTGCGGGCCCAATGAAGAGGAAGTCTTACTGTATTGCTTGTTGTTTCTATTTATTCAAATTCTGTTTAACAGATCGCTGCCATATAGCTGGAATACTGCTAAGTGCGACGTAAAACTAAACTCACTCATTCCATTCTATTTACAGCATGTCTGTACTGCAGTGCGCCTGAAAGATATTGGCGTCACATGATCAGTCAGTGGGCCTCCTGATCAATCAAGGAAGCCAATCTGTCCAGAAGGGAGTCATGTGCAGTGTTCAGTGGTACAAGAACGTCCAAAAAACATTGTTTCCACACAGCTGTCAAACATGTTAACTGCTGGAAATGCCAAACTGTGGGAATTCGCTTGGTACTCCATGTCAGTAGTGTTTGGACTGTTGCCTACCTCTGGTATTCCTTGTAATGATCCAATGCCCATGCTTCAAACAGTTCAGAATTAACATTGAGGTGTTCGGTCAAATTAATATATTGTTCATTGAACCCTCGGAGCCCATGGCTTGATGCATCCTCAATGTTTGTTTATGGTCCATGAACCCAAACATAAACAAACAGACAGGGTACATCAACCTGTCTGCTTTGTGACCAATGAAAAACTTATATTGTATTCCGCATCTCAGATTTCAGACGATCAAACCCATGAAGTACATTCGAAGCTGTCTACACTGGCACTCAAAGGGAAAAAGGAAATAATGTGACATTATGTGCCGGATTGCAGAGCTGATGATAAATGTACAAACCATGGACAGGACTGGGATTTTATGCCAGTATTGACAACTTCCCGGATTGGAGAGATGCCGGTTTTGACAGCTTCCACTGTATCATGAAGTATACAGAACACACTTAATAAACATTTTAATTGTAATCCAAACTCACTGCAAAGTGGGCTGCAGAATGTCTGGCCTTTGTATGTAACCGTACACTCCATAGGGTACAATAGGGTCAAGGACACGGTCGATTATGTGAACAATTCCATTTTGCGCCCGCACATCAGGTTTGTAAATCAGGGCTCCGTTGGCGTAGTATTCTGTCCGACCAGCTAACCCACTGACTATATTCTATAAAATAAAAAGGTGAGTTAATTAAACTGCATCACCTGAAAAGCAGACATCTGATTCACTCATGAACCTATACACATTTGATTTCCAAATGCCTGAGGTTATGTCAAACAAGGGAGACTAGTCTACATGACATTTACTCAGATTGCTTTCCATTCATGTTTATATATGTAACACAAAAGTATGACAGCGGTTTGTACATAATTAAGTCACCCCCAGACAAAACAGTCATAAATGTTTGTTTGTTGTTTAAACCTGTACTCAGTTATGACAGTGATCTTTAAACAATCGAGTATGAACCAGACAATCCAGTGATCAACAGCATGAGCATCAGTCTACACAACTGGGATACAATGACCCCTGTCAACCAATTAAGTGAGTATGATGACTTGGCCTTATGAAAGTCGCCCCAAACCTCCGCAGGTCAATACAATATGGCTAGACTTACGTTCAGGTATGGATGTCATCTGTGAGGGGACTCTACACTGTATGCTCATAAATATTCATATGCTGAATAACATTTGAAAGCGTTCATGCTATATATGCATTCAACTCTCCACCACATGCACAAGTATATCGGTAGAGGATTATCCACCCATGCATAGCAGTTTTAATGACAGCAGCCTTACATGTAGTCTCACAAATAAAAATATTTTACACACATTCAGGACAAGCAGGTGATATAACTGGTAGGAGCTGTTCCATTAGCCATTTGTAACCTCTGGTGTGAATTATGAAAATACTGCAGTATCACATGATAGTTTCTTAAACAACCTTTTCCATTATTGATTTCAGATCCTGTTGTGTACAGAGGTTTCAGGACCATGTATCTTATTTGTGTAGCTATGTTTTCTGCACTTATCCAAATTTTGACGTATTTAATCATCTGTCGTTCTCATATGAACCCAAAGGACTATTACATTGGGAACGAGGGGAGTTTAGTTTTACGCCGCACTCAGTAATTTTCCAGCAATCTGGTGATCAACAGCATGATCAATATGTGGAGTTGGGAACCGATGACATGTGTCAACCAAGTCAGCGAGCCTGACCACTCTATCCCATTAGTCGCCTTTCATGACAAGCTGAGTCGCCTTTTATGGCAAGCATGGGTTGCTGAAGGCCTATTCTACCCCGGGACCTTCACGGGTCCACTCATTCTCTCCCGAATGTGACCATTACATACATGCATCACCAGCATACATGATATCACATACAATCCATATTTTTCGGCTAATATTGAAAGTTTCTCACCAATCGTCTACATTTTACACGCTGAAATGTTTAATTTGAATACATGACAATACTAACTTTGTTTAACTTGTTTGACATCTTAAAGTGGGTGAAAAAGCATACATAGTAGCATTAATTGTTTGGAACTTAATCTTTGATGTATTCTTTAAGAAAGTAGTGAAAAACTGAAAATACCTCTGGAAAATAAAATAAAATAAACACATCAGAACAGGGACATTATTTACAAAGATGGAAGCTCTACGTCGTTCCTCAATCGTAAGTCTATGACAAACTATACTGTTACAGTAGCTCGTAACATCATCTATGCTTTGTGGTTCGGGATCCAGGGACCTTATTCTCAAAATGTTCGTACCCCTAAGAATTCTTAACTTTGATCGCCGCCAATGTCTTATGAATGGGCTTCAGAAATTCCTAGGGTGCATGCATGTTTCGAGAATGGCAAGCATGGTAACTATGCACTTTGTCGAACATAGAACAAAAAAGAAGATGAAACCCAGAAAATGTTCTATAATCACCATCTAATGTGCCAGTCAAGCATATACACATTGCCATTTTCATTAAATACAGATCTTTTGCTCTGATGTGATACCAATAATCATGAAGACGCCATCACAGGCTGTTGCACAGACTGAACTTTCAGCCAATTTACAAACAAACTTCATTTGGCGGATATTTTGTGTAGCATCTTAATCATTATCTGTACAAATTTAAATTTAGGTCGTACAGAAATGAAATAAAATCACCATAAAAATCTTTCATAAGGACTGGTCAGTAAAAAGTTCACTTCAGATGGAAAATGGAGAATTCGTCAGATCTTCACTTAAAGGCTGTCATATTGGAGTTCGGCCATTTTTATCATTTGGTTTACAGATCTGCCAATACAAAATGAGATGAAAGTTGAAAAAAATATAACTGTTCTTACATACATGCCATTATATGCCAACACCCTGATAAGAAACAACAAAAGTAAAAAGAAATAGGGAACAAAAAAAATCAGGAAATTATACCTATCAAATATTTCCCAAAATAGGGTGGAGCAGAGACAAACGTCTGAGTGACTGAGTTTGGTTTTACACCACTTTAAGCAATACTTTATATTCCAGCATTCATGGCAGGGAACACCAGAAATGAGCGTCACACATTGTACCCATGTGGGAATTCAAACCTGTGTCTATGGCATGAAGCGCCAAAGTTTTGACCACTGGACTACCCCTCCGCCCCATAGAAAGAAAGGTAATGCCACAGGAAGCTTAGATGGCATGCTGCATGTGTCATCTTCTTTCTCTCCCCACCGATCTCATAATGTTTTTTAAAAATCTGTAAACCAATTAATTAAAAGAATGGCCTTAAAGATCTGGGTGCTGTTGTTTACAACTACCTCAGCGCTATGACAGCCATGTGTTAAGGTATGGGAGTTATAATCATTTAGCACTAAGGTTGCTAAATTGTTTAACGGCACCCTAACCGTAAACCTGACCTCAATGACATTGTCCAGAAAGACACTTACGTCCCGCCGTCTTTCTCTCTTGTAGAAGAAAATGTTGGTATTTCCCAGTGCGCCTTGACTTTTCTCTATCAGGTTCTCATTCATGTTTGATGTCTGCAAGACTTTGGTTACTGAAAGGTCAAGGGTCAAGGTTGAATGCTAAGTGGAGACAATTTGCAAAGAGGAGACTCTTGTTGGAACAGAGCACATTAATTTAAGGTGCTCACATAACTCTTTACTAAGTACTAAAGAAATAAAATCCTCAGTGTCACATTAACAGGGTGAGATTTCAGGGGTTTTCAGTACCTCCACCAAGTGCAATCTGACATATAGGTTTGGCTGCACCACTAAACCTATGGCTGCACCACAAAATAATGTCACGTCAAGTGATGTGGTATGATACTTGTTAAGTAATTTCATAACAAGTACTCAGTATCAGATACTTTCAGCAGAACCTGACCCCATCATGACAAATGATGAATGATTCTGTTTCAGTTTTCTAACAGGCCAGACCAATTATGTTTCTTGTTTTCCTGATTTTTGTCCTCAGAAAACCTTAAGATAGGAAGGAAAAAAATAAAAATATAATTACCAATCAAATTATATACCTTCTAAATACTCAAATTCATGTAGCAAAAAACAATCAAAACATTTTTTTGTAAGTTTAAATTTTTGGCCAGTTAGGATTTGTTATTTTCTGAGTGGGGAAAAATTATTCTTATTGGTCCGATAATTGGTCTGGCCTAAAGTTAACAAGATTATTCTGTGTCTAGTAATTCTTGAAAAGGTTTAAAAGGGTACCAAAAATTATGGTAAGAAAACCAAAAAGAAAAACCCTCAATTTTTGGACTGTGTTTCGGAAGATTGAAAGAAGGGAAAAAACTGGGGTTCTGCTAATACCATGGTATACCATTTTAACTGTTCTAAAGAAATACCAACAATAAAGTGCTGCATATAGTAGTTTTAAGGATGAAAATTAGTAGTTTGACCATCACAATGAAATACTTGAAACCCATGATGGATTCTGAGAAACATGATGACACTAATTAAAAATGCAGCTATAATTTCAATTACAGCAGATTTCCAGTTAGCAGTATTATATTTCTCTTTGTCGTCTCTTTTAGGCGAGAATGTATTTAATCGAAAAAAATACATGTCTTTGGCTATAAATCCAAAGTTTTATTGCATGTCTTCAAATTTCGTAGAATTTCAAGAGCAATCGTTTTGGCATAGTTTGAAGCTAAAATTCGTAGCATGAATTGCGAGTGAGATAAAATCGTAGAGGTTGGCACCTCAGCTTCTGTGCTAGCCATTTTTAATCAGCACAAGAGGCGAAATCGCACCATGTTTAAACACATAAGGAACTTACATGTGTATGACTTCACGTAGTCTGCTTTCTCAGAGGCGGTCATGCTAAACAGCTTCTGTCTCTTGTCGGGAAGCATTTGTTCAAACGCAGTGTCATTCGGGGCGAACAGGGTCAGCGACTGACTCAACTTGAAGAAATCCTGGACTTGCAGACCACTTGCAATTATAAGGTTCTTGAACTGGGGACAAGAAAATAAGAAAATACCATTAGCACTTGGGTTTACAGGAAGCACAGTATTTACTAATTATAAGGTTCTTGAACTGGGGACAAGAAAGTACTATTAGTACTTGAGTTTCCTAGAAGCAAAGTAAAGTAGCATTGCAGGGTTTTACCTTGTCCTGGGTAGAGGTGCTCTGAAGATCAAAATAATCAAAAATCAAAACCGAAATAGGGGTTAAAAATAATTATTGATTGTAAAACAAATACTTTCAATTGACCAGAATTTTGTTGCTTTAGTACAACAAACTTGAACAAAGTTATAAAACTAACCTTAAAATTTGATGAATATTCACAAACAAACACTCGTTCAACAGTGAAAAGCCATGAGCATTGTACTGACTACACATCACTACAGTAAACATTACTGTAACCTGTCTATCAATAAATTTTACATCTATCGTGAATGTGTATACTTCCCTCGAACGAACGCACCTGGGAGACCGAAACCAGTCAGAACGGGTACGTGTGCACTCAAGCTTAACAAAGACTTTTCACTGACTGGCTCATGTGCATATACAGAAGGGTCACTGTGTATATATACAGAAGAGGTATTTGGCTGGCATTTCAAAAGTATTGTGAACAATAAGAAAGTAAAATTTATTTACAGATAACAACTTCCTTGGGCTGCTTTTGTCCAAAAGGGCATTTGTCCGAGGGTTTTTTGTTTGTGGGGCTTTTGTCCTCTGGGGCTTTTGTCCTGGATATAGTAACTTAACGCTTTTACACATTTGGGATAATTACTATATATCAACGTACATCAAGTCAACATTTCACCTGTTTAGGAATCATACATTTCTATTTGATGATGATTGAGCAGCACATATTTAGGTAATTGATAACAACATGTCTAATGTCAAGAATATGAAAGGTGGAATGTTTGTATAAACATTTTATTCAGAAAATATCCTTCCTTATTGATGATGTCATCTCCCAGACTGACAATCCATCACAGGTGATTGACAGGTGCTCATTACATAGCTCATAAGATTCATGTTTACACAGCTAATTAATTATTCAACAGGTGAGACTGCTAACTTGATATGATATGGATCAACAACTGAGCAACACACAGATGCCAAAAGAGGATTTCATATCAGAACATTATCATGCACTTTCTCCATTTTTGTAATTACAAACAAATATCCAAGATATTATGTTGGTCAGTGTCACTACCCTATACATGTAGATTAACACTTTGTCTCTGAATATATATAATTATGACAGGAAAAAAAATGATTCCTTTTAAATTGAGAAGGAGACAAAGTGAGGTGGCAAATCTAGACTAGCTTCACTTCACTCTACCATAGGACTGGACATCCTCAGTACTTCCAGGGTATACTATACCCTGGATACATCTACTGCTCGGTACAATGATTTTATTACCTCCCTTTGCTGGCTCTGCATTCTAACTGTAGCCAGTCAGCTTTGCCACTGTTACAACTGAGCTTGTTAGTGTCAACAGGGATAGTGGTTGCAAATGAGATGGTTTCTTCGCAATACGACTCAGATTCAGGGGAAGCCATACAGACAAACTGACAAGTCCGAAACTTTTAAAAAAATATATGTAAGAACCTCTTCTACCTCTTTCAGAGTACCTCTGCATCATTTGTGTTGCCATGTTTAATCAGTAAAATACTTTATGAAGCGAAAGTGAGTTGTGATTGGTACACTCAACTTGCCAGTGTAGCCACCTCTTTGGACAAAGATATTATTATATTATTACTATATTAGTAATATGAAGGACATATTCACATAAAAATACAATTTCCACTTAATGAGGAACACGACGTATTTCAACTACAAGCAGGATGTTGTTAGTGTCCAGTGAGCCCTTAGGGGCTGTGAGTCATTCTATTTATTCATGTGGTGTGCCACTGCCAGCAACAGCTTGAACTAGTCGAAGACAACCATTGTCTCAATAAACAGTCTTAATTCCAAAGGCTGATTACTATATGGCATTCCCTATCACCATCACTTACCTG
Source organism: Haliotis asinina (assembly GCF_037392515.1). Classification (NCBI taxonomy): domain Eukaryota; kingdom Metazoa; phylum Mollusca; class Gastropoda; order Lepetellida; family Haliotidae; genus Haliotis; species Haliotis asinina. The sequence goes on along the minus strand of NC_090292.1, from coordinate 20,854,111 downwards.
TCATTATTTATGACGCTAATCTCCATTGATAATCCATGCCCCATTGCATTGTAAACTGACCCAACATTATATACAGCCAGCCTACGTCACTTATCTGCTGATACAAACTCTCACTATGTATTAGGTCATCTCTTGTTTTCATAGAATAACCACATTTGAGGCTTTTGTTTTGGAGGGACAGGTTTTACTTTTCTCTAGAACTAAGAAAGACCTCTTCCCAGGTTTTTCTTTTTGTTAGTAAGACAGCTTTCCAGGTTTTACTTTTCCTAACTTTATATGAATATCAACATTCAAATAATACACAAGTGTTTGAAATCAATTGAAAAATATTGTTCAAAATTAAGCTCAAATCTCACGTCCATAGGTAGATACTCTACCGTACAACCACCATACTTATAGTTACTTTCATTAAATTAACTTTAAGTGTGCTTCGGTTATTGTTCTGTAGCTTCATTAAATGATCATCTACATTGTAATTATCCATCATTGACGGTATATATGTTAGAGAAAACAGTTCTCCTCTGTTTTGGTAGACAATGTAAAACCATCAGGGTCGGGAAATCCCTAGCCCCTCCAGTTTTACCAAAACCTCAGAGGCGTGCTTTCTCCTACACATACAGACTTCATTGAATATCCTCAAGGCTACCTGGCCTTCTCGGTCACATATAACAGTATCTTCCCATTATGACTACTCCCAGTATGACTACTCCCATTATGACTACTCCCAGTTTGACTACTCATTAACATAAACATAAAATGGAGCATTCCTAAACTTAATGTACTGTACATATAGAGCTGATTACTCCCAGGTTGCCTACTCTATGAAATAAACCTACAAGAGAGACTTCAAGGACCTACCAACAATGTTTTGAAGCCAAGTGAATCAGGAATCTTGTCATCATTCATTGTTTGTCTATATGGAGACAACTTCTCTGCTTGAAGAAAACTTTGTAAACTTATTGCACAGGCTGTTTGTTTTGAAAATTGGATATAATCCCTCAGAGAATGCAAACATATTCATGTTTTAACCGAGTGCGATTATGTCACAGAATTTACTGAATGATGGTGCTGTTTATGCTATTTCCCTGAATCAGTTTAAAGCCATGATATACCCAACAGAAACTCGCAGTTACTTTGTTTTAAATTTGGTGACTAGATTTTGTCATCCATCATTGCCTCAAACTCGGTTGTAGTGATCTAAATGCAAACAGATATTATAATTATCATCACATATATTACTTGTGAGAAATGTTACGTAACACCACTGCATTTGAGTTCTTTACATCTTAATGCTGTAACAAGAAGACACAGTCATCAATATTCCCTTCATTACCTCCAATTTCAGTCAAAGTCAAACTTGTTGCCATGGAAACGCCCAAAATATTTTATTCAGAATTCCAAAACGATCAAAAGGCACCAGTACACCACATGACCAATCTATGTGTCAAGTTTGGTGAAGAAATATTGAATGGTTTTAGAGTTCTGCTCCGGAAATGATAAATGAGCACAGACGGACGGACGCACGGACAGGCAGGGGGTATTAAAATGCGTTGCAGGGGATAAAAAGTAATACACAAGAAAACCTTGTGCTGCATTTATATAAAACTTTAGTCGTAGGAAACGCAATAAAATACCACTTGAAAAGAAACTATCAAAATAAGAATTAAGCCCCAGACAAAATTTTCTCAGGATTTCTTCAAGAAGTGGTTAGCAATCCAATAAATAAACTTCTGCTCATCAAGTTTGAATATTAGGTTAGAAATTATAAATATTTCTACGAAACATTTCCAAAACATAAGTCACAATGAATAAAAATGGCGTTTTCTTCCCAGATAAGCTTAATTCTTAATTAAAAATAGTCATGTTATTATATCCAGTCCAAATCGTCTCATTTGTGCCAATGTGATAAGCACCCCGATATGAATGAAAATAGTAAAGCTAAAATGTAATGAGTCCAAACATGTTGTTTACACATTTTGTTGGAGTCAACCATATATTCAGTGCAAGACAAGTTTTAGATAACTTGATTTTCTGTGGCAGTTAATTTGGTTGCAAAGCATAGCTAACACCATATCAAACATATTTATCATTCAATCATTTATCTGTTAATTTGTTTCAGTAATAACAAGAGTTTTATTTAGCTGTCAATGGCACACCAATCACATTGTCTGCGTCACTAGTGCTGCCCAGAGTTCAAAATATTATACAGCACAAAAACTTCTTCATTGACTTTCTATGTGGTATATACACATGATATATACTTGAACTCTTCCACATTTGTAATTAGATAAATATACACGGTATTGTATGAAAGTGGTACAACTATAACTGCTTTTAAGTGTTGGTGGAACGGTCCACCTGATAGAGGGGAGCGAGCTAGTAAAACCACTCAACTCTAACAGGTTGTGTATTACATGGGTAGTCAAACTGGGAGTAGTCATACTGGGAGTAGTCATAATGGGAATGAACCCATAACGAATGAGCTGAGTTTTGCACCTCACTCAGCAATATCCTCGCTATACAGTCTGTAAGTAACTGAACCTGGGTCAGACAATCCAGTGATCAACAGTATGAGCATCAATCTACATAACTGGGATCAACTGACGTATTGACCAAGCCAGAGAGTCTGACCATTCAATCCCATTAGTCGCCTCTAACAACAAGCATGGATTACTGAAGATCATTTCTAATCAAAGATCTTTGCAGGTCAAAAACCACAAGAAGCCATCGACAGGTATTAGTAAGTGAAGAATATTAACAAGATCATTTTGTTAAGTAAATGAAACTTTTTATGGCATAACCATTTCTTTCATTTTAGTCATTTACAAACAAACATCAACCAAACCACCATGCATTACAAGTTCCCTGTTATCGCATAATTTTAAAATACGTACAAATTTAATCCTGCAACCCTAACACCCCCTTCATCTAGGTCAAATCAACCCTCTTTTAATCAAAAACTATATCATCGCCAGAGACACCAGAAATAGGCTTCACATATTGTACCCTTGTGAGAATAGAACCCAGGTCTTTGGGGCATGACGAGCAAATGCTTTAACCACTACACTACCCTACCACCCCATAAATCTTTGTCACAAATGTTAGTTTACTGAAACTATTGCAAGTGTAACATCATCCCCAGCTCTCACGTATTGTCAATATGACGGACAAGAATAAATAATTCACGACCAATATTTTGTAATCCTTTAGGGCTCCCCTCAGGAAATATGCAGAGCTAACAACCAATGTCTTAGAAAATGGCAGTAATCAAATGACGTCAACAGTCTTCATCAGTGACATATACCTAGTATGATCAGCCACATGTCATAATACTAATTGTTTCATATTCAGTTCAGATAATCTTACCAATCCATTGGTTTCACATTAATTTCAGACTCGCTGTGCACATGCGCAGAGCATGTAAAAATATCTACTGGCTAAGTTCCACTTTGGTCGTACGTTTACAGATAGTGTAAATACACTCAAAACAAAATGATTAAATAATAATTATTTACAAGTGACAACTATTCATAGCTGATTAAATATATTGATTTACATATGCTTTTCAGTTATTGATGTCCTATTTTGGCTGCAGCTGCATCAGAAATGTCTGTTTTGATGGTTGTGAGAAGGGGATGTGTGGGAAGAACGCCTCTGAACGGTGGTGATGAGATGTATTTATACAAGAACTTATTGACATAAATTAAACTATTCATTTCACTACTTCTGGTCTTTGGTGCATACAAGTATAAAAATAAACTATAATTGACATAAAACTATGTATTTGGTTTGATCTTTCGTTTTCTTTAGGGTGAGTTAACACTATCGGTAAACATACGACCAAAGCGGAAGTTGGCCAGTAGATATTTTTACACGCTCTTTTTGCGCACAGTGAGTCTTACGATTAATGTGAAGCCAACGAATACGTCCCTCTTGGATTCCGCAGCAAATTTTTAAGAAATGTTAAGAGAAATATATATACATATTTCTAACCATATGGCAAAGAACTGTTCTAAACCTAAATGCAACAGAACCCCCCTTTCAAACTAATATTCAATATTTCAGTTTCATGTAATATTCTGTATAATTTCATACACATTAATAAACAAACGGAAAAAATGTGCACCAAACATAATCATAAACAACCAATCAAGTGATGGGGAGTGCTCAGATTGGATATAAGTGGATTATTGCATGGAGATAAGGTTATATATGTGACTGACCCCACCCATTAACCCTAACCCTACCCCTACCTTAACCTTTAAACATCAAAACATCTTAAAGGGATGTTTACTTGGAGAGACCTATCAGCTCCGTAAGAATAGCTATGAGTAGTTTTTGTAAAGACACATTCCTAGGAATGGTAAAAAGGTGTTTGTTAGTAAAGACATGGAAGCACACACAGATAGACAGGTATTAGTATTTAGTGGTAAAATGTGTGATCCCTATGAATCATAAAGGGTATTAATTTTGGTAGTAAAGTCGAAAGAGTTCCATCTATTCCCCCAATTAAAAGAGGTATTGCAACATGGATCATCCCTTTATCACGTAGTGAGTGAGTGATTATGGTTTTGAAGCCACTGGGGTGAGTAAGGCTAGCGATACAGCGAGGTAGTAGGAGTGCTATAGCGGGGTAATTTTGCCGTTGAGAGCCGGTTTCACCTGCAGCTGTTCCTACCCAAACTAGTGTCAAGACAATGTCTACAAGCTTGAATATACAAGAAATAATAAACCTGTTTTTAGATGCATCACTCAGATGTAACATTTAACATGTTTGAATACGATAGATGAATCGTATTTCATATCAGTTTTTTCTATAAAAAATGATCGTCCAGGTAAATAGCACTTAGCACAATCTATTCTTTAACTTAAGATGACCGAGACGTATATATTGTAGACACAAAACTCATTGAAATGAATCGTAAAACACTTCGTCATGCGACATTGTTTACGGAAATATGACAAAATGGCTGCCGTTTCCAAATTTTGTATCTCCCCATCAAATGACGCCTTACCTGTCCGCAATTCAAAGTGGACGACAGGGCATCGAAAATATTCAAGGCAGTGATGTCGACATCTTGAGTATTTCCGTGAACTATAGATAAAAGTATCACAAATGATACCAACAGATTCGCCATCATTCGAAATTAGCCAACGCTCCTCGCGTGACTGTCGCTACGATCAGTTCCAGTCGACTAAATATAGTCAGGTGTCATTACCTGAGGGGTCGTCTCAAAATCTCGTGTTCCAATAAAATCACAGGTACGAGGAATTCGAAAAATGACAACCAGTTTTTTTTGAAGTGGTGATTGAATTTGGGACAGTTGACCTCAATTATTGCCTGCATTCAAAAAAAAAAAACCTTTTGTAAGTGTACACGTGTTTTACTGGTACATTGCATTTACTTATATGTAAGTTTATTTCATTAAAGAGACGTTACTGTCTAGATTTCTCCTATCTCCTTAAGCAAAGGGTTTGGTAAAACAAATTATGAATATTTAAAGTCAATCATGTCAGGAAAAGTTAAGAATTTTGTAAACAATACTTCTCTTAAAACACGAAGCAGTTAAATCGCATATAGCGTTTATGTCGGGTATCGATTTTCGTTGACGTATCTTCATAAATTATCGATGACAAGACCCGTTTACAAGTTATTGTAATATGGTGTATATAGCACTTGACATCTATGAAATGACACACTGTTAGGTAGAATAATTCAAAACAGAACCAAACACTGAGTCGTACTGTGATTTAACAGTGAGTAACAGAGACTTTCTGCAGAGCTTGTGGTTATCTAGTTTTGAATGGGCTATATTTGGTATAACAGTTTCAGAGACTCTTCTGGTGCTGACAAACCATCATTAGGCAAAACAGGATTCGAACCCACAATCATGTTTCTTTGAAAGTCAAGATGACATTTTCCTTCCAAACTTGTAAGTGTATCAGCCAATAATTAAATAATCTCAAAATTAAGATTTTGAATGTCATATACAATGTAGATATAAAATTTAATGTCAAACATTCACTGAAGGTCTCGGGGTAGAATAGGCTTTCAGCAACCCATGCTTGCCATAAAGGGCGCCTGTGCTTGTCGTAAGAGGCGAGTAACGGAATCGGGTGGTCAGCTTTGCTGACTTGGTTGACACAGGTCATCGGTTCCGAGATCGATGCTCATGTTGTTGATCACTGGATTGTTTGATCCAGACTTGACTATTTACAGACTACACCATATAGCTGGAGTGTGAGTGTGAGTTAAGTTTTACGCCGCTTTTAGCAATATTCGAGGAATATGTAGGTGAGGGGCACCAGAAATGGGCTTAATACATAGTACCCTTCTTGGGGATCGAACCCGGATCTTCAGCGGGACGAGTGAACTCTTTAACCATTAGCCTACTCACCAGCCCCTATAAAATAATATGCATAGTCAAATACGACAGGAGAAATAGCATGGTGCTATTTGTTTGATAAATCCATCGGATAGGTTTATTTTTGAGTCAAGAGTTCTTGTATGCTGTCGATCTGTTACGTGTGTATTGCGGTCAGTAGAGTGAGTGAATTTAGTTTTACGCCCCATTCAGCAATAGTCCAGCTATATGGCGGCGGTTAATAATCGAGTCTGGACCAGACAATCCAGTGACCAACAGCATGAGCATTGATCTGCGCACACACCCAAAAGATATGGGGGCGGTTGGGTAGTCTAGTGGTTAAAACGTTCGCTCGTCACGCCAATGACCAGGGTCATTTCTGGCGTCTCCTGCCGTGATATTGCTGGAATATTGCTAAAAGCAGCTTAAAACCAAACTCACTCACTACAAACGGTACCTTAAGAGTTCCTACCACTGTGATGGAATAAATGAATGAATGAATGAATGAATGAATGAAAATTTACTGATTTATGTAACACAAGCGCAGGAAAAGATAACAACCAATGGCAGTCTTCGAACTCACAATCAACCGATCCTAACGCTACTTATCCGTTCAACAGCGTTTTGGGGCACCTCAGTCCACTTGACCACTCGAACCATATAGAGTGAGTGAGTCTGAAGTTCAAGTTTATAGTCGTGTCTGCTGTAGGCCCCTCGAGACCACACAGAACCAGACACGAGTACCTGCCACTTACACGTCGACTTCCTGGCATCCGGCATTACCACTAGTGTTTTCTTGACATCCCATTAAAGTGGCTGAGTGCGTATGGTTTTGCAACATTCCAGCAATATTACGAAGGGGGACACCGGAACGTTGCTACACACATTGTACCTATGTGGGGAATCGAACCCAGGTCTTCGGCCTGACGAGTGAACGCTTTAACCACATGACTATCAGTATACGCGGCCAGTACAGGTTGATTTTATTGGGAATGGTCAATGGCCGTGTCTCATAGATGGTTTAGATACTTAAATATTTATTCAACTTTGCAACATAACAGACGGAATATTTACTCCAACACTTTAGTACTGCCATCCATGAAGCATACAACATGGCATGCAAGGGACAGCACTGCAGTATCTAGAAACCGTCTAGGTATCCAAAGTACCGGAAGGGGCGTGGCAGCCGCACTTCATTTGTGTCATACGTCCGCCGCCATGTGGCTGGAATATTGCTGAGGGCGGCGTAAAACTAAACTCACTCACTCACTCACTCTATCATACCTTGAGATGTCTCGTAGTTACGCCCACTTCTTTACGCATTTCAAACACGTGACGATCCTGGTTAGAACTGATCTCCAGTAACTAATGCTTATCGTCAGAGGGATCGGGTGGTCAGACTGACTGACTTGGGAGACACGTTCCCACTTGTTGATCACTGGATTGTCTCGTCCACACTCGATTATTTACAGACCGCTGCAATATATACCGTAAGTTAAGTGCCAACCAGTATATTTTGCAAAATTATAGGTTTGCACATAGGAAATCTTTCAGAAATAACGAACTATCATAATTTGGTTTAGTACTTTTAGTTTAAAAACATATTCTCGGTGTAGTAACTTTAATTAAGATGACTGCGGCATAAAAAACAAACAAACAAACAAACAATTTGTATTTCGCAACAGGCACTCGATATGTAGCGCACCGAAAATGGCGAGGCATCCTCATTTCACTGATATCATTTCGACGGCAACTGAGATATCACATACAGATATCACATAGATAAGATCAGATACGTTAGGGTAACGTCACTTACATTTCGCAATTAGCACTGGCCGGCTACAGGAGAACGTCGGTGTAATTACAGAACATTTCGACTGTCTTTTGTTTAATGTTTTCAAAATAGCCGCTAGTTTATTTACATTGGCTGTCAGGTAAATACACCAGGTATAAAAACCTGAGTTTTGTAGAAAAAACGTGTTTACTATCGTGAACCAATTATGTTTATAAGGCATGTTTTCCACGACGTGGGACATGTTTTTGGCGTTGCGTCATACTTGCTCCAGAAATATTGCGTCCAGGACTTGCTTTGTCCGTTTGGTGTTTGTTTATTACAGTACGTGAGAAAACTGGACGCATTGCGATCCGATGCGAATGATGCGTCTAAGTTTGTCGCATCACGTTCATGAACGCCGGGGAGTTGCCATGATGACGTCATATTTTTGACGAGGGAAGGCGTATTTTTAAGGGCCCCGCTTCACAAAGCTCTCGTAAGCCTAAGATCTCGTAACTTTTCTCGTAGCACCCGTAGCTCCTGTGTTGCAGTATAGGAGGTACGATGGCTACGAGAAAACTTACGAGATTTTAGGCTTACGTGAGTTTTGTGAAACGGGCCCCAGGACGTGCATAGACACAGGTATACACTATAATCTGTTTGCAGTGAAAACGTAGCGATAATTTCACTTTAAACGCAAAAAGTAAATCGATGAAAGTGAAATTA